>NC_142045.1:45139216-45391716 GCF_982192425.1 Myodes glareolus | reverse complement strand
CCTCTGGAACTGGAGTTACAGAAGGTTGTGGGCCACCCTTTGTGGGTGCTGGGAATCAAACCTGGATCCTCTGGAAGAGCGTGTTGTCTCTCCAGCCCTCGCTCTCTCTAGCTGTGGAGCCTGTCCTGGCACTTGCTCTGTAGATCAGGCTAGCCTCGAACTCACAGAAATCTGCCTGCCTCTGCCTCCAAGTGCTGGGATTAAAGGCATGCGCTGCCACCACTTGGCTTGCATTTGAGTTTTTTTTTTTTAAGTCAGAAAATGGTTCTTCTACTGTTTGTTTTCCTTCCAAAACAACTCTCAACTTAGCTCTGTACTGAGAACCATGTGGCCTGCAGTAGTGACAGGATAGGCTCCTGTGGGACCTCGGCAGGTGCAGCAGTGGTTCCAGGTGACAGACACTGGATCATGGAGCTGTCTTACTTCCTTTAAACTCTTCAGTCTGCAATGAAGACACTTTTTTTTTTTTTTTTTCTGCTTGGGACTGTTGTGTGGTGTGGTGGTTTGAAGGAGAGTGACCTCCATAGGCTCATACATTTGGGTGTTTGGCCCTGAGTTAGCAGAAATGTTAGGGAAGCATTCGTAGATGTGACCTTGTTGGAGGAGGTGTGTCACTAGGTGTGGACTTTGACGGTTCAAAAGTCCACACCAGGCTCAGTTTCTCTCTCTCTCTCTCTCTCTCTCTCTCTCTCTCTCTCTCTTTCTTTCTCTCTCTCTGCTTGCTGTCTGCAAACCCGGATGTAAAGCTCTCAGTAACTGCCCCAGCGCCATGCCTGCCTATCTGCTTCCTTCTGCGATGGTCATAGATTAACTCTCTAAAACTGAAAGCAAGTTTCTAATTAAACGCCTTTTTTTATTATTATTAAGAGTTGCATTGGCTGTGGTGTCTCTTCACAGCAATAGAACAGTGACCCAGACAGATGGTAAATTGTTTACAAGAAGATTTTGCTGTATAGGTGAGTTGGAGAGACAGCAGAAAGACCAAAGACTTGTTAGTTAATAATTTCTAAGAAGAGCTTCAAGACTTTCCCTGAATTTACAGTTATTTAGTAATAGGTAGACTGTGCATTGCTTCTGGCAACCACCATCGCTGTGGTAAACTGAACAACCAAGCAAGCAAACCAAATTCAGAGTCAACACTGTTATTGAGCTCTTCCCATGTGAGCACATCATGCTATTAAAAAGTCATGTTGCTGGGCGTGGTGGCTTACATACTCAGGGGGCAGGGGAAGATTTAGGTCTTCGAGTTCAAGGCCAGCCTGGTCTACATAGTTGGTTCTAGGCCAGACAGGGCAACATAGTGAGATCCTGACTCAAAGAACAAAACAAACAAAATAATAATCCGTGTTCAGGCTTGAGAGATGGCTCAGTTCTTAAGTCTACTTTCTGCTCTTGCAAAGGACCTGGGTTCTGTTCTCAGCACCCGTATGGCAGCTCACTGCCTTCTGTAACTCTACTTTTAGGGGATCTGGCACCTCTTCTGACCTCTGAGGGCACTTCACATATATGGTGCACATATATAGATCTAGGCACACACACATATGCAATTAAATAAATATTTTTTATAAGCCCATGTTGGAAATGAACGCCATAGTATTTCTCCGGTTACCATGCTCAGCTGACTTTCTAGAGAATTAACATCGCAGTTTCTGTTTCATTTTTGTGGGGAACAACACAGATGCTAATGATCTAATTACCAAGGAGGTTCGCCTCAGGATGGAGACATGGTAGTGAGAGCCTCAGAGCTGACATAACTACAGTCAGCAAAACTGGATTCTTTTGAGTGGGAAGAAAATGACAATCTCCTCTTTAAAGTTGATCCAGAGTAAAAGGCTGAGTCAGAAGACAATGGCATAGTCAACTATCACGTGGAAATGCTGTCTTCAGTTGGCCAACCAGCTATTAGTTCTGCATGAAAAAGACAAGTAATCTTCTGAACTGCTATTTCTGTCAATATTTCTTAATACTCTATTTCACACATACCTCCTTCAGATTTGAATTTCGCTCTCTTGCTGGGCTCTCCATGGCTCCTAAAAGTCCTGTTGTTGGCACAGTGCGAATACCTTCATCTGTAGACTCCCTATCCAGTTTCAGGGCTGGAAGGCTCTGTGTCTCTGTAACTCCTCTTTACAGGCTTGAAGAAGTCTGTGTCTTCTCGTCTGTGCTGGGCATTGAGCCCAGGGCTTCATGCACACTAGGCAAGTGCTCTACCACAGGGCTGTTCTCTGCCCAGTGCTGTGTTTCTTTACCCTGTATGGGTGAAGACTTTTCAGTTCAGTTCCATGTGGGTCACTCACGCTCTGTGAAGAAGGTCCCATATGCCTCTATGGAGAACTTTTGGGAAAGGGCATTTTGGTTTCTTGTGCTGGATAGCTCTATGTCAATTTGACAGAAGTTAGAGTTATCTGAAAGGAGGAAATCTCAATTGAGAAAATGTTTCTGAAGGATCTAGCTTTAGTACATTTTCTTAATTAGTGATTAACGGGGGAATGCCCAGCCCACTGTGGGCGGTCCCAACCCAGTGCTGGTAATTTTGGGTTCTGTAGGCAAAAGTTACTCGTTTTTTTCCCCCAGCTATCCAAACCCAAAATAATCACACAGAAACTATATTAATTAAAATGCTGCTTGGCCAGTAGCTTAAGTGTATTTCTAGCTAGCCCTTATTTCTTAAATTAACCCATTTCTATTATTTTATGTATTACCATGAGGCTCATGGTTTACGGGCAAGGTTCCAGTACATCTGTCTCCTTAGGCAGCTACATGGCAGCTCCCTGACTCCATCTTCTTTTCTCCTCTATCTGCTTAGAATTCCCTCCTTATTTTATTTTGCCCTGCCATAGGCCAAGGCAGCTTTAGTTATTAACCAATAAAAACTTTAGTTATTAGCCAATAAAAGCAACACATATACAGAAAGACTTCCCACACCAGGGTTCTAGAAGAAAGCAGACTGAGCAAGTCATGGGGGACAAGCCAGCAAGCAGCATCCCTCCATGGTTTCTGCTCCAGCTCCTGCTTCCATGTTCCTGCCCTGCTTGAGTTCTGTCCTGGTCTCCTTTTGGTGATGAAGTGTGATATGGAAGTGGAAGCTGAATAAGCCCTTCCCTCCCCAGGTTGCTCTGGGTCATGGTGTTTCATTGTAGCAGCAGAAACCCTAACTAAGGCATTTACCTTGGGAACATCTGAGGAGGGGTCTTTGTCTCCACAGGGAAGAAGTTCTCACCTCAGACCTTCTGGCTTGGGTACCACGTGACCCCTACAGCCATCTCACAGGCCCAGGAAAGAGTTTCCTACAGTTTTAATATTTTTTCTTTTTAACTTAAAGAAGTTCAAAATTCCTTCCAGAACACCATAATCCAGGGTTTGAAATCACCATACCTCTCAAATGCACCTGAAATTAAGGTAAGTCATACAATTAAAGAGAATGGGCTTGGAGTTAGGGGTTTGAGGCCAGACTCTACCACTAACACACAGCACCCACTTCCAAGCATGGCCCTGGGATCCAGGCAGCAGACCTTACACCATGAGGGCCATCTTCTGTCCTATCTCTGGCTTCCTCATTCCCAGAGGCTAAGACTGTGCAGGTCCAAGATGCTCCCAGACCAGGCAGGCCTCCTAGTGTTCTTATCTTAGAATCTTATCTAGCTGCCGGGCCTGTTCCTGAACCACCCCAGCCAGAGCTGGATTCTTACTCTGGTCTGTCTTCACAGGCTAGAATACTACACCATCACTTTCATGAGAGGAAGCCTCCAGAAAGAGGTAGAAATTAGACATAACTGGTCACGGAAAGCGGTGATATGCTGCCAATGTGTCTGTGGATCGAGAGAGGGGTGGGCAAAGGAAAGGCGGGCTCTTCACTAGTGTGATGGCCACAGACCAACGGAGCTAAAGGGATGATTGGCAGAGTGGGCTGTCAACGCAATGTTGTTTCCGATGAGCTCCCAAGTGCTGAAACTTCCTTCCTGCCAGGCCAGGCCTGATCTTCGCTTGCCTGTGGTTAGGCTCAGTTATATAAAAACCTGGAGTTTTAAAATGTGGGATTCCTGAGCCTGCTTCTGTTCAGGGGGTGGAGTCAGAGATCTTGGAGTAAATGTCGCCTGGTACCACAGACAGACTTAGATGAGTTTTAGTCCTAGCTTGGTCAGAAGTCCTCAGTGATGTCACCTGAAGCCAGAGTTGAGCAAGAACTCAAGAATGGAAGAGAGATGTCTTTCTCTACTCGTCCAAGAAGGGCCATTTTATGTTTAGAGTTACTTTAAAATCTCGAGGTCATACTTGGACCGCTTTGCATGTAAGCGCTAATACAAATTAAAACCCAAGTTGACCTCAAGCAGTTCACTCTTTGAATGTTGACAACGACAAGAACACTTAGCCTGTTAGTATACTGTTACTTGTGGGCTGAAGAAACACTTTTTGTTGTTGTTGTTGTTGTTGTTGCAAAAATCAAGATATATTCTAGGGTTTCCTGGTTGACCTCAACAGACAAAGTTCAGAAATGCTCTGAATGTGTAGGTTTACAATCTACGTGCACGGCTGGTTAAGAGATCACTTTTATAGTTCTGTATGTATCCCTTAGGCTCCCCATTAGTTACTGAACCCCTAAAACTGGTATTGTAACATTACAACGTTTTGTGACAATTTTATAAACCTTTACAGTGCAATATGTGTTACCGAGGCAAACCAAAGGTGTATTCCTCAAGGTTCTACTGCCTTTAGCAACGTTAGATGGAGGATCTTTTATACATTTGTAATAGATAGAAAAAACCAGATTGCAGTTTTCCTTTCCTTTTTTTTTTTCAAATTGTAAACCATGTACCAAGTTTCTGGTCAAGACTGTGTAGAATAAATTAAACATAATTGCATTTTATTAACCAATATTAGTGTATTTCTTATGCATATGGTTACATTGAAATAAAGTTCTAAAAAGCAAAAAAAAAGAATGGAAAAGAGGGAAAATCTATAATCAGACAGGGGTTGCTTCTGTTGCTCATTTGACTTAGTGGTGCCTTGATTTTATATATTTTTATATAAATACATAACTTAGTGGCAGTTTAATTATATATATATATTTATAAATATATTACTTAGTAGTACTTTAATTTTATATATACATTTCTCTCTGGTATTTGGGGAAAGGAAGTGAACGTTGAAACACTTTATATAGTAAGGCGGCCAGACAATAGATCAATCTCTCAACCAGCAACTTTCTAGCATGGCAGGGGGCCGGAAAAGATGTAACCAAAAACAGTAACAAGGCTGAGGCATGGCTCAGGTAAAGCATCGTCTTGGCATGGATGAGCAATGAAAAATGTATAATAACAATAAATTTACCAAGCTTGGCGGTGTGTGCTTTTACTCTCAGCACTCACTAAATTCAAGGACAGCCTGGTCTACAGAACAAGTTCCGGGCCAGCCAGGGTCACATGATATGACCTTGTTAAAACAAAACAAAACAAAAAAAACCCCACCAAACCAAAACAAAAAAACAACTAAAAACTTGAGTAGACTCTGGGGGAAAAGGCAGACACTTTTCTTCCAGATGGACACACTGACACTGAGGACAGGGTGGTTGTTTTTAAATTCATATACAGGCCAAGTGTGTTTCTCACAGCAGTTACTGTTCTTAAGGAACGTGAAGGAGTTTTCTGAAGTTTGTCTAAACGTATTATCTAACTGTTGTGAAGAATGGTTCTGGACACAGTTTTCTATGAGAAGTAAGAAAATTCAAAATATTCTGTAAGAAGTAAGGAAAATGAATGTGAAACTGGATCAGGAGTAAGGACAGGGAGAACTTAGGAGTTCCTCTGGACAGCAAGGGAGTATCAGCCTTTGAACTGGCCTTACTGCCAGGTGTGGCGGCATCCCTGTCCTGGGAGGCAGAGGCGGGATGTTAGGTGTTCCAGGCCATCCCTGGCTGCATCCTTACAATTCGGAATGTTTACTTTAACTGCTTCATGTAATATGAGCATCAAAAACTTGCAGCTCCTGCGTGGTTAACATTGTGTCATTGCCACGTCTTTTGCAGTGATGGGTCCACTGAGAGACATTCATCTGAAGGTAATAGCAAAGTCATACTTTGATCTCAGAACGTTTTAGGTGGCAGTTTGCACAAAATCTCTCTCTCAATTGGTAGAGTTCAATCTCAGAAGAGTTAATCCAAATTCAGTTTAATCCAGAGTCCACTTGGTACTGTCCAGAGTTTCAATGTGTTGAAATATAACAGTTCTGAAGATCATGTGGCCAAGCAAAAAGTCTCTGCTACTGCTAGGGTTGTGGGACTGGCCTCTCCTAAAAGCCGTCTTTGTTGAGATCCTTATTCCTCACTCTCTAGGCCAGAATGTGAGAAAACGTATTTCCAAATTGTCTTTTACCGACCTCTGTGGGGGTGCACCTGCCTGTGGATGCTCTTCTGGGTTAAGGAATTGGCTCCTGGGTTTTAACTAAGGTATTAATGACTGTCTTTGAATTGATTTATATAATTTCAAATCATGTAATAAAGCCATCCTCTTTGCCACAGGCTGCTAGTTTTGTGTAATTTTTCCTTCCAGTTGAAACTCAAGATAATTTGCATACCCTACCCGCTGTTGTATTTGCATGCAGTGCAGTTTATGTCATCTTGACACAAGCTAGAGACACTGGAGAGGAGGGAGGCTCAGCTAAGAAGAGCCTCCCTAAATCAGACTGTAGGCAAGTTTGTAAGGCACTTTCTTCACTCGTGATTGATGGTGGGGGTGCCATCCCTGAGCTGGTGGTCCTGGGTTTTATAAGAAAGCAGGTCGAACAAGCCAGTAAACGAGACTCCTCCATGGTCCCTGCATCAGCTCCTGCCTTTGCCTAAGACCATTGGAAAACACAGATATTTACATTACAGTTCACAACAACAGCAAAATTACAGATATGAAGTAGCGATGAAAATAGTTTTATGGTTGAGGTTACCATAACATGAGGAACTGTGTTAAAGGGTTGCAGCTTTTTATTTTTTTAAATAATTATTTACTTATTATGTATACAATATTCTGTCTGTGTGTCTGCCTGCAGGCCAGAAGAGGGCATCAGACCTCATTTCAGATGGTTGTGAGCCGCCATGTGGTTGCTGGGAATTGAACTCAGGACCTTTGGAAGAGCAACCAGTGCTCTTAACCACTGAGCCATCTCTCCAGCCCAGGGTTGCAGCTTTAGGAGGGTTGAGAACCACAGCTTGAGTTCCGTCCCGTTTGAGTTTCTGTCCTGACTTCCCTCGAGGATGGATTGTTACCTGGAAGTGTAGGCTGAAATACACCCTTTCTTCTCCAAGTTGCCTTGGTCATGGTATTTTATTCCAACAATAGTCACCCTAACTAAGAATTATGTCTTTGAACAAAAGACTATAAAGATGTCCTTTCGGCTTGACTGACAGCTTCAAGAGTGAGGTTTGAACACATTGAGCCCACCCCAACTCTTGTGTCCCACTATGCCAAGTAGTTCAATAAGGGAATTTTGCTTTCTCTATGGTGGAATTGATTTTGCCCCTCCACCCAGCCCTTCTATCAGGGTCTTACTCCGTAGCCCAGGTTGGTTTCATAGCTCAGATTGGTCCCAAGCTCTTGAGTTTCTTGCCTCTGTCTTCCACATGCTAGGATTATTAAATGGGTACCACCATGCCAAACTAGACATGTCTTTCCACAGCCAAGAACTTTAGTAATTTGTGAATATAGAATATGTATCTCATATATTCTTAGTGTTTTCAAATCTGAACTAATGAACATATATTTGGTTTAGACTTTCAAACGACTGTTTTTGTAGGTCTCTAGAATATCCCCACACCTTCTGGAATTCTTCACATTAGAGACAAGCCTCCGTTGGTCTGGTGTGCTTAGGCACAGTGCTGATGGGTGCCCACCTCAGTCAAACTGGTGAAGAGACTCGTGTCTGCAAGTGGAAGACTTGAGAATTCTCAGAACTGGCTGCAAACTTCAGTGGGTGACCTTCTCCTGTTTTCAGTCAGTCGGGGACCCAGTATTGCTTCCCCATGGATTTTGAAGCCAGAGGAATGGGTTCCTCTTCTGGGTGCCTCCCACCTTGGCTTGACCTGGAGCCTCAGTCCGCTGCCTTTGAAAAGGACACAGATCAGGAGACCCAGAGCCTTTCTGTCACCTGTCATAGAGAGGCAGATGGAAAATGTGCGCAGGAGGAGGCAGGGTTTACAATGAGACGGACCAAGTTTTAAAAATAATTTAAGAGTGTGCATAAGACACAGAGTTTCCTTTATATCTTTGGGTCTTCCCCCACCAACCCCTCCTATAGAAAGATAAGAAATAATAGCAGAAGGATTTTCTCAAGTGATGACTCGGGCTTGTTTCCAATAGCTGCTTTCTCGAGCATTTAAGGAGAGAGTTCATTGGAATTTATCTTTTTTTTTTTTTTTTTAAATCAGTGAGGCGGGGGCAGGGGTGTGAGATTCCCCTAGCTTCAGTTCTGTCTGCATTGGCATTTCCACTGGAGATTCGGAGTGTGCTCTTTCTGTTTGGGTGTCTAATCCCATTTCAAAGTTTGGTCACGCTCCTGCTGAGGGTCAGCACCCTGGGAACAGACCCTTCTGCACCTGCTTGCCTTTTCTCTCTCGTTCCCCTCTGAGGAGAACCAGAGGATGTTCCAGAGAGCAAACACTACCACGCTTCACCAGCTTCAGTGACAGAAAACCACCCTGGACCTGGGAATTTGGTAAACTTTAAAGGCTATGAGAAGATAAACACAAAAACAAGCAAATCTAAAGAAGGCTGGTGGGGTGGCGTGAAAACATTGCATTGGAAGGCTAAGATACCAGAGTGAGCATGCCCTTGAATTTCTTAGCTGACAGGGCTCAGGCCCTGAAGAAATCGCTGCAGCCACAGGCACCTCACTGAGAAGGTCTTAACATGAGGTAGCGTTGGCGGAAACAGCTCCAAGTCCGCCAAATGACCACACTGACTGGATATGGTTGCCCTGTTTCCCAGAGTAAAATTCCACATTGTTGACTTCCTGGATCTGAATAAGCATGCCACTGAGCACACTGAACATGGTAGTGACCTAGAATTGGGAGTGAGTGAACCCCGAAACGAGCCTCATAGGCTTGCCCACATTTGGCCAGGAGACAGGTGTCACGGCAGCTGACGACAAAGCATTATCTGGTAACATAGTCGGGCACACGGCCAGCGCGGCAGTGTGATTGGCAAGCAGGGTCAGGAGGAGAGACTGTGACTGTGGGCCGTCAGCTCCAGATCCTTGTCCCTCAGGTCTGGGGAGTTAGACGAAGCTGTTTGGGCAGGGGAGAGGTATTATCCAACAAGACTTGCTCCTTGAAGACAGGGCAGATTGGGTCGGGTAGCTGGGTGGAGATTCCTCAGCGGGAGCCGAGAAGCGGGTTAGAAGTCAAAGCGGGTTAGAAGTCAGGCGTTACAATCTAGGTCTTGTTTAGGGTGAAGGGAAGGAGGAGACGTTGGTGTTAGGGAGATACTGAAAAGGAAGGATGTGCGAGATTTGGAAACCAACTGGCTAGCCAGCAGACAGGATTAACGAGTCACCCTTGGAGGGCTGTGAGGAGCTGGGCTAGAGAGTAGATGCAGGTTTTAGACGCATGTTGTGGGCTTGGGTTTACCTCACTGAAAATGTCCCACAGTGTGGGCTAGGATGGTTATTTGTCTAAACTAGACACGCACATTTGAAATTGTTAACAGTGCTGATGGAAGCCATAGACATGGTAAGGCTGCCAAATGGTGCAGATTCATGTAGTTTGTGTATTTATGAGTTAAGGAAAGTGGGGGAAAAAAATCGAGAAGGCTAGGAAGCAGAGGAAGAGAAGGTAGGGTCCCAGGGATGACTGCCTCTGAGTGGGGACTGGGGGTTGGGGTGAGAGAGAGGAGGAGGGCAGAAGCGAAGACAGAACCTAATCATGAAGCCAACAAGGAAGGCAGGCTGTGCTTGGGCCAGAGGATGGTTTTGCAAGCTTGGGGAAAGAAATCATATCACAGGTGACAGGAAAAAATGAGTTTTACAAAGGTAAAGCCACCAGTGTTTACGGGAGGCAGAAAATGGGGTGTGTGTGCTGGGGGTATACGTAAGGTCATAGGCCCAGAGAGAAGGCCCAAGACGCAGAGGAAGCCTGGAGTTGGAAGGCAGAAGGGAGGGAACCTGGGGATGAGTCATAGGGAGGGCTCTGGCCTGAGTTTAGGAAGGCCCAGGGGCTGTGTGGTCAGAGGAGCCAGACACAGGGCAGAGCAGCCCCTGCCTCCCCCCAGGGTTGGGTTTTGTTCTGCCGCCTCTGCAGCTTGTGTTTGCTCCTCCTGCTGATAGCCCCTCACTTGCCCTCCAGGTACAACTGCAACGAATGTCCCTGGCCCACTAGAAACATCTGATAAATTTGGGAGGGTGCAGAGGGGACAGGGTCTTCCTGCCAGGTAGGAAGAGAAGCTAGAAGCAGAGAAATCAGAGGAAGTGTCTGCTCCTGCGAGACTATTTCCATCACCTTAGGAATGTGGCCTCTGAGAGCTTTCCCCAGCCAGAGCAGTGGCTGGGCCTTGGGGGCGTGAGTGTTTTCCGTGAGTGAGCTTACCCAGCAACCAGTTCACCCACACCTCCTTTAAGTTCGTAGTAGCACCCGGGGCCGTTGCCATTCTGACTGAAATAGATGTGAACATAGAAAACCATAGTAAAAATTCAGATCTGTTGACTGAGGAAACAGCCAGTCTCTCCCATCCTTTGTTGCTAGAGGAGTCTCAGAGGAAAACATTGACCGGAGTCAAGAATCCAAACAGGGTGAATGAATGTGAACTTGCCAAATATCCAGGCAGTGCGCTTCTGCGACTTCTAGAGGCCCAGAGAAGGCCGAGGCTGTGGACATCCAGGCTTTGCCTAGCTTTAGCGAGGTGAAAAAGAAGTTTTAGGAGGGAGAGTAAGATCAAAGAGGTGTTGGCCAACTTAGTCATTACTTTTTAGGAAGCTAGATTTAGTCTCCCATGAGGCTTTGCGGCTCTCAAACCTTTCCCTTGCTGAAGCCTCACAGATCGAGCAGGGTGGGGCCAGCTCTGCCGGTGTAACCTTTCTGCTGGATGGTGCAGGAAGCGTCCTTGGGTTTGTAGAGAAATGTGACTGCGGCTCCCCACCAGGCCCACAGTTCATCTTTCCTCAGGAAACATTCCCCCTTCACTCCACACCTGTGCTGCCAATCGTGTTTGGAAGGAAATCCTTTTTCTTACTCAAGTGTGTGATGCTTGTATCTCAGCAGCTGCTTGGGGAAGACGTTCAAAACCTCACAGACTGTTTTCCTGTCTTCCCATAAGCACCAGAGAAACTGAGCCATCTGATGCCCCTAGTGAAGAAACTCTTTATGAGAAGAACAGTGAAGTTTATCGCACTGACTGGAAACACAAATTATAGCGGAGACCCCATTGTGTGTATGTACCCCAGGCTCGAGGGGGGCCATTTAAGGGAGGGAGACGGTCTCCTGTGACGGTCACACCAAGAGCTAGATACTAATGACTTCTGCCTGTTCTGAATGTTTCACTCGGAGTCAACTAAGACAAAAACAGATTCTGTTTTGAAATAGGTCATGTTTGGATTCTGAAAGTCTGTTCTTCCAGGCGTGTCCAACTGTGGCTTGCATGTGCCTCAAGACAAGCGTGAATCAAACCCCAAATCATACACTTAGCACAATATGAGGGTGCTGCCGAGAGCTCCGAGTTATGTGCTGAAGGGGCAGACATCGCCTCCCCAGGACCCACATGTAGGACAAATAAAGGAACAAACAGCATTGTGGGGGATTTGTGATGATTCTCAAATGTGACCTTGGCAGATGGTAATAATTTGTGGTATCAAAAGGTCAAACACCTGGGAAGGGCATAACTAATCAAGACTGATCTGGAAGACTGCTTCTCTAGGGCTTTTTAAAAGCCAGAGTGCAAATTCTTGCTACTAGCTCAGGCAGCTCTAAAGATCCGGGTTATTCTCATCTAAGAAATGAATTTCTCAAACTATAGCGCAGAGTGACCAACACATACCGCGAACTCATCTCTAGTGGGAATTCCTTTACTGAGTGTCCAGAACAGAATGTCATGTCTGCCATCTTTCAGGATCTGTTTAGTGTTATCTAGGTAAGAATCTACAGTATACACACCACACAGTCAGCTCAACTGGCGTCGAATAGAAAAACATGGTTCACCAAGATCGTGTAAAATTCATCCTGTGTTTGCTTTGCTCGCCTAGGGTTTTTCCTTCTAGAGGAATCAGGTGAGACAGAGCTTCATGACAAAATACCCCACACCTGTATGCCCGTGTGTGCCTGCGGCCATGCTTCCACGGGGCTGTGTGCACAGGCATTAACTCTCATATTTTTACATAGATAACACATTCCTCTTTGCCTGGGTCCTGACAGTCTCGAAGTATGACCGGCTGGTACCCTCTGCCTGCTGCAGTGTTGTAATGTGCACCTTCAGGTTTAATGTGTAATTAAAACTTTTGTTCTAAAATGTCTAAAGCCCAAATGTTTGACAAATGGCACCAAGCACTACGCGAATAAAGTAAACTTTGGCTCGCCCGACAAGTGGGAGTTCCCCACGTCAAGTCCTGAATTTTCTACTAGAATTATTTCAGACGTCCGAGGCTATCCGCTTAGCAGATTCCCCAAAACGAACTTTCTATAAAAACCACACTGGCCCTTCAGCTGGATTTTCTTCTATTGCTTATAGATAAATTGAAAACAAATGTTTTAAAACAGAAAAAAAAAAAACCTTAGTGAACTGAAACAGGCTTCCAGGGTGAACACTTTTCTTTAGAATTAATCTACACAGAAGCGTGGTGGCCAGAGGCGCTGAAGTCATGCCTTTCCTAATTAATGGTGGCTTTTACAACGTGCAGAAACCAGCGACAGCCTCGATTTCATCCAGTGGTGGCTCAGATTGAAACAGAAGACACATCATTTTTAGGATGTCACTGCATTGCAAATGTATTTTACATGCAAGAGAACTTTGGGAAAGTCATTTAAGTGTCCTAGTGAATATTATACATGGGTTTGTGGATATTTCATTCACCTACCCACGCCTGGAGTGAATGCTTGACCAAAACACAAGATCACAGATGATAGAGAACCTCAGAACACATGCACAGATTTTTTTTTCTTTTCTTTTTTTCAAAAAGGATTTCACTAAGTAGTTCTGGCAGTCCTGGAACTGGCCTTGAACTCACAGAGATTCACCTACCTCTGCCTTGAGGGCTAGGATTAAAGGGCTGCACCACCGTTGCCCATCACACCTGCACAGGTTATTGGATGGCTTGCTTGTTCTAAACACACACACACACACACACACACACACACACACACACACAGCCGGGCAATGGTGAGTCACGCCTTTAATCTCAGCACTCAGGAGGCAGAGGCAGGCAGATCTCTGAGTTTGAGAACAGCCTTGTCTCCAGAGTGAATTCCAGAACAACCAGGGTTACACAGAGAAACCCTGACTCAAAAACAAAACAAAACAAAACACAACAACACACAACACACACACAAACCAAAAACACCCCTCCAAAAAACACACAAAAAAATTAATTTAACAGAAATACTTAATTTAGAAAAGGCATATTAAGTTGTTAGAAGCTTATATTGAAGTCAAACATTCAGATTACTAACATACCCTGGGTTTTTTGTTTTGTTTTTATCTTTGATCTTGCGCTGGAGAGATGCTCAGCAGTTAAGAGCATGGGCTGCTCCTGCGAAGGGCCTGAGTTCTGACCCTGGTATCAGCACAGTAGCTCACAACTGCTGCAGCTCCAGTTCCTGGGTATCCAGTCGGAAGAGCCATTATGAAGCCCTGGAACTTCCCATCAAATTTACACTTGCACTGTCAGCTCTGTTTCTATGCATGTATCCACCTCAGCCTCCCTTCCCCAAAAATCTATGACAGCAATGGAGCTGGAGAGACAATTAACTTTATATCCTATGACTCCTGTGCCCATCACTTCCATCCAGTTCTTCTTCATCACCTACTGTTTACCCATTCTCATTCTCTCTGCTACATATGCTGTATCCATGTATATTTCCATGTGTGCACTTATTTGACTGGATCAGTGTATGAAGGAGAACGGCAGTTATTTTTCTTCCTGAGATTGTGTGACTTTGCTTGATGTTACTATACATTCTAAGTCTATCAATTTTCTTGCAAATTTTGCAATTTCACTTTTTCTTCATAGTTGAATAGTATTCCATTTTTTCCCTATATATGTGCCAGATTTACATTGTCTGGGGCCAGTGGGACCTATTGCTTTGTGCCTGAAGCATAATGCCATAGTGGGAGGAGTGTGGGATGGAAGAGGTCGCTCACATCTTAGTATCCAGGAAGCAGAATGACAGGGTCCGGGTCCCTGGACACGATATGCCCTTCCATAGCATATGCTTGGTGACTTACTTCCTCCAGCTAGGACCTGCCACCTGGTTTCTGCCACTTCTCAGTAATGACATCAAATTATAACTCCATCAGAGGACAAACCCATTGATTAGGTCAGAGCCCTCATGATGCAATTGCCTGTCACTTATTAGATCTCCAGGCTGGGGACCAAGCCTTTAAAACAAGAGGCTTTAGGGGGTGCTTTGTGTCCAACTCACGCACGAAGATGGTTTTATTTCTTTGAACAGGCTTATGAAATTTGATTTTAAATTTTGTGTGCTAAATCTATCGTCCAGGTCATCTCATAGTCCGTGGTAAAATTTCTGGGCTCCTACCTTCCTGCAAGAAACGATGACTCCTGAATTAGCCGACAGTTCAGTTAGACCATCTCTCAAGCACTGTCTTCCCACAAATCCTGTCCGGGCAGGTTCTAGGTGGGCTAGGGCAGGCTTCCAGCAGAGACACCACTTCAGTGTTTCAAATGTGTTACTAGGGTGGTAATGGGCTGCTAACAGCGAGCTTCTCTAGCAGGGCATCCTCCATCAGTGCGAGGCTTCTCACGTTCTAGCTGCTTCTAGGGCTTACCACTCCTGCGGTCAGCGCTGCCTCTGTCCACAGACAGTGTCAGACTTCCACCCAGGCCTCCGTGGCTCTCTTTCTGGGCGCTTGTTGGCTTTCCCGGCAGGCTCCCGCCACTCCCATTGTCCCGAGTTCTGACCTCAGCTTGCTCAGCACAGCCCCAAGATCAGGCACTGGTTGGTTCACCTTGAGCTGGTGTTGGAATCTGATCTATCTCCCATGAAATCCTGTTTTGCGTATTTGGTCCCCAGCTAGTGGGGCCATTTGGGAAGCTGAGGAAATGTTGGGAGGGGGCAACAAAGAAGAGTCTTTAAGGGTGTTACCCATGCTGGGTGGTGGTGGCCACACCTTTAATCCCAGCACTCGGAAGGCAGAGACAGGTGGATCTCTGTGATTTTGAGGCCAGCCTGGTCTACAAGAGCTAGTTCCAGGGCAGGAAGCTTCCCCAGAGAGCTGGGCATCCTCTGAGTCTAATGATGAGTTTCTGTTGTAGGCTTGGCTGCCTGTTCTCCCTTCCTGGAAACAACCATTTTGTTCAATTTTATGAGAAATTTAGAAGAAAGAGGGCTACTTTGGTCAAGTTATACCATCCTGGCTGGAGGCTCCCATGGGTTTTACATTGAGGATGAAGAAAGGAGGGGAGAAGTGGGGAACAGAGAATGGGGAAGGAGGCAGAGACCGAAACAGACAAGTAGAGAAAGCATCTACTTTGATGCCTAATAAAGGTTGAGTGACCTAAAAAGTGTCTGATGTTTGCCCAGTAGAGCTTGTATCTAACGTTTACAGTTTAGTAACCTTAGTAATGATTATTTCCTATTATTGAACATTTGTAGTTCATTTAAGATTTAGGCTTTTCAAAAACAGTTACTTTATGAGGATACTGTTTAAATTTAAATAATGCACTCTCTAGGCTATTTTGGCTGTTGTCCCCATTAATTGGTTTAGACATATTTTAAAATGAAAAGTAACTATTCTTGATTAAACAGTTTGTTTCAATTTATCCATACCAAGAAAACTCCCACACTTTGATGGAATTTCATAGAACATTGTCAGAGGATGAAAAGAGTGGTTTGCAATTTGCGCACGTGTTCCCTGGAAGCTGCCAGTGCCTGTGGGCAGTCCAAAGAGGCTGCAGTCTATTCTGTTATAAATAAAAAAGTGCTTGGGGTTGGGGAGGTGTCTCGGCGGGCAAAGGGCTTGCTCTGCAAGCATGGAAACTTGACTTCGGATCCCCAGCACCTGCCGGGGTAAGCCTGTATCCCCAGCACCAGGAGAGCCTAGGAATCAGCCAGCCTAGCTGAATCTGTGGGCTCCAGGTTCAGCGAGAGAGTCTGTCTCAAAAGATGAGGTGGAGAATCTTGGAGGAAGATGCTCAGTGCTAGTGCTGACCTCTGGCCTGCACATGCACATGCACACACATGTGCACACACACGTACACATGTACACACACACCCACACACCCAGAGTGGCAGTGTATCTAAGTGCTGTATGTCGGAACTGAGTAAGTTGGAGTTCTCTCATTGGATGTTTGCATTGCCTAGGGGAACACGAGATGCTTGGCTTTCCCTGACTACTTCCTTTAGTTTCCCTTTTTAAAACAGAACTGAAGACCTGGTGTAACTTCCTGGTATGGATCTAGCGTGAAATATTTTTAATTGTAATAATAAACGCCACTGCCTGACTTTGATGTCAAACACAATTGCTCCCGAGTCTCTTTAGAAGGCTTGCTAGGAAATGACAGCTTGTCTCTAGATTTTCCCAAGGTAAACCAGCACCTCGGTACATCTGACTTCAGCCCATGAATAATCCAGACCTGCCCATGAGGATCAAAATGGAATGTATCAGCTCTGCTAACCTGGGGCAGGAAGAGTTTGCCTTTGAATGTGCAGGCTGCTCAGAGAGAAGTGGTGTCCGTTTCCTGCTGAGGAAGACTCCCTGAAACACGTCTGCCTCTCTGTGTAAAGACGAACCCCAGAATGAGGGACTCCTGTATCTTCAGACAACTGTACAGGAAAACGGTTTGGATCCAATGATGAGGATGGAAAGTAAAATCTCCAGAGGACACATTTGGAATTAGAACTTAGATGATTCCACAGGTGACAGGCTTGTCACCAAACCTGCTTACCTGAGTTCTGAGGCAAGTGTCTAAGACTGAACATCCTTCATCTGAAATGGTTGGCAGAACAGTGTTCTGAATTTTTGGTTTTCTCTACCCTAGATTTAGACATGTTTGAATATGTATTGTGACTGAACCTAAGCAGTCCTGTGTACTCTCCATTCCTCCTGCACACGCAGCCTGCACACGCAGCCTGCACACGCAGCCTGCACACGCAGCCTGCACACATTCTAACAGAATATATTCCGTGTGTATTTCCGCTGCAGTCTACCAAAAGACCGGCGAGGAATCTGGCCCCAAGAGACCGCACACAAGTACTCAGGAAATGTCTGATTTTGCTGATCTCTGATAGGACTTCAGTTTCAGATCTGGACTGTGTAATTTGCATAATCGTTCCCACTTTGCCCATAAGGGAACTGGCACTTCAGAAGATGGAGCGATCCCTCCAAACGTCTAGCGGAGCCGTGAGCAAGCTGGGATTCTGACTCAAGAGGAGCTTGAAGACAAAGCTTGTGATTTCCAAGCGCTTTCGCAGCATCTAGTGTAGCTCCAGTTGGGGGGGACCCGGTCTGTCTGTCCATCTCTTCCCCTTACTTTTATAAAGTGCCGACTTGGGGCATAGATGGCCGCTGGCCAGGAAAACCACTCTCCAGGCTGAGCTAAATGTGACCAGAAGATGAGTGACCACTGTGTATGTCAAAGTCCAGAGAAAAGAAAGACATACGGATCCCCGAACAGACACCCCAGAAATACAGTGTCTGTTGACCAAAGAAAAGCGTGAAGTCTGTGGCTTGCTTCAGGAGCTGAGATTTGCTAATGACTCCCACAGCCACCGGGCAGAGGGAAAGACTGACCGTGTCGCTCAGAAGCTGGGGACATGCCTCCTCTACAATGAAGCGAGGGTAGAGTGTAGGCGGCACCAGCGAGCAGTGACCTAGTACCCCTGCTCACTATCACTGTTGTTCTCAATGGCTACAGTCCCCAGATGGAAAAAGCAATAGCCACTCAGGAGATGGTAAGAATTTCACTTGGTGGTGGTGGACCTGAGATCACTCTAACCCCACCCTTACATAACACTGGTGTGGTATGGTATGGTATATCAGTCTTTGTTGACTTTCAGACTGTGACTGCGATGGACGTTATATTAAATTGTCGTGCACCATTTGACCTCATCAAGAAGTTGGCTTTCAAGGTGCTGTCGTCTGCCCCGTTTCAGACCTAGACACGTTTGTCTCAAAATGTCCCCCCCCCAATGTCTAGGGATTGCCTGCCCACCGACTCTGTGACAGGGAGGAAAGAAAGCAGCCCAACAACGCGGGAGTGAGAACATGGTGTCATTGACATTAGCTACAACAAAAGGATGCAGTTGTTCATCCCTTAATATAAAGATGTCTGCAGCGGGGAGGAAAGGCAGGAGGTTAGCAGTGGGGAGCTTATTCATCCAGGGGAAAGGTCACTGGGCAGCTCTAGCTAATGCCTCTGTTTCCCCAGTCTGTTTCTGCTGGTTGTGTTGAGTGCACAATTTGACAATATTTTGCTCACTCATGTTCATGTGTTCTCTCTTCCTCTCTTCCTTTCCTTTTTTCTTTTCTCTCGTCTCTCTCTCCTCTCCTCTCCTCTCCTCTCCTCTCCTCTCCTCTCCTCTCCTCTCCTCTCCTCTCCTCTCCTCTCCTCTCCTCTCCTCTCCTCTCCTCTCCTCGGCTTGGATACTTAATAAGCGCATCTATTCAACACCAAAAATATAGCTAATGCAGATCATTGTCTAGATTGCACAAAGCAAATGACTTTCTAAAGGTTTATGGCACAGTTTGTGTTTGTTTTATCACACCAGGACAAGCTGGAAGGACGATTGGACTTTTACTTGAGGCATGCCCATTAATAGCTTTCAGGAAGTGGAGGTCTGATTCTGACCCAGAATTCATGACGTGGCCCAGGCTGACCTAGAACTCCTGATCCTCTTGCCTTTGCCTCCTGAATGCCGAAATTACAGACAGGTGCTACCTCGTCCAGCTGAGGCTCCGTCGCTAAGTGTGGGGATGCGAACCAGAGGAGGCCAAGTCTTTGCTCTTTCCCTTTCAGTCTTCCCTCTATTCGGCCTCCCTCCAAATGATCTGTCAGGGTCACAGAATCAGAGACAGGAGCAGGGGCAAGGTGCACTTCCACGCAGCAGGCTGAGCTTCCCTGTCACACCGGGGGCATAAGGGCTGCCAGGCTCCACTTTGATGTGGGTCAGTGCCCTGCCCTGAGCACAGCGTGAGCTGGGGGTAGGGTGTGGCAATGGATTCCAGGGAGGGTTGTGCAAGGCAGGCACACTGCCAAGGCGGCTTGGACAAACATTCTCACCCCTGGCTGTCTCCCTCCGGTTCGTGCAGCTTGTGCGGGGCATTCCTGAAAGACAGGCACATTTGTTTGACTTACATAACGTCTTACATCAGAAGACTAAAGCTGTCCTTCCGGGCTCGTGTCCTGTTGAACCGGGTCCAATCGAAACTTCTTCCCTCTCCATAGGCAGAAACCTGACTACCTGGCTGAGTGCTGCCTGCCTGCCGGTCGGTCGGTCGGTCGCACAGCTGCCTGCCCACCCTCTGCCCTCCTCTCAGCCGTCCTGGTGACACCACTTCTTCCTCTTGTAATTTCACTGATTCGCTAAGTCCTTAAAAGGACTTGTTCGGAACTGGCCCGTGAGGGACTTCTCCCACAGACACTTACACCGGAGCGTGCACTGAGTGTGTAGACTTTTGGGGCAGAGGAGATGCAGGAGATTCTGAACTGTAAGGGAGCTGGGGGATTATTATGGTATGCGTACAGGGACTGCAGCGTGGGGCCTGAACTCTCATTCTCTGCTTGCCTCAGGAAAGGGGGTTAATAAGCACATGTAGTGGTACTTGGTTTGACTTCTGTTTGCTGCTAAGACTTTGGTCATAGCTCCCCCCCCGCCCCCACCTCCTTCAGTGGCAACTTAGCTATCAGACGATGATTTTGAACTGTGGTCTTCCTACCCGCCCCTTCTGAGTGTTGGGGATCTAGTCATTAAGTACTAGGCCAGGTTTAATGTCTTGATTTATTTTTAGTTTGAAGTCCTTATTATGAGTTGCTTTAAAGGCCTGTGACTGAATGGACCCTGGATGGTCACTGAGTTTCTCAGTGCTTTTTTTGGCTATGGCCCCACCTGAAGACAGAAGCAGCCATGGGTCAGAGAGGACTCACACAGACCCTCTGTGCTTTGGGGTGTATCTGTGCCTTCTCCCAGGCTTTCCCAGATGATTTCCAGTCTGGTTATGAGAGAATAGCACAGACACTGTGAAGGCTAGGCGGTAGGTAAGGCCACGGCACTCAGAGAAGAAGGACTACCGAAGTGTTTCTTCACCTACAGGACACCAGGGGTAGCAGCCTGTGACTCCATGTCCTCCTTCCCATATCGCCTACTAAGATGGGCCCAGGCTCAGGACAAAGGAGAAGAGAGGGAGGGAGGAACGGAGAGAGAGAGAGGAGCCGAGAGCATGTGGCACATTGGTGGTATGGCTGTCCCAGGTCTGTCCATATGAGGCTAAGCATCAGGCATAACCATTCCATGCCGCTGGAGCAAGATGAGATGCCATGAACAGTCTTTAGTGAGCTCAGTGGCTCTCCAGAGAAGAGCCAGTATAACTCCAACTCCAGAGAGAGGAGCCTCTCAGCCTGGTGTAAGTCTGTGTGGTTAGTGCCCCAGCAATCTTGACATTCTGCCTGGAGAAGTCTGGCCATCCTAGAGAGCTTCACCTGTCAGCTTGGCACAACCTAGATTGACCAGAGAAGGGAGTCATCAATTGTGGGATTGCACGGATCCCATCTGTCTGTGGGCTTGTCTGTAGAAGATTGTCTTAACTGTTGATTGATGTTGGCGTGCCCAGCCCACTGGGGGTGGCCCCATTCCTCGACAGGAGCTTTTAGGCTGTGGAAGAAAGCTGGCTGAATGTGAGCCTGAGAATAAGCCGACCAATGAGTTCCTCACGGTTTGTCCTTTCAGCTCTTGCTTGAGCTCCCGGCTTGACCTCTCTCAGTGATGGACCGAGCCCTGGAAGCGTAAGACAAATAAACCTTTCTTCCCTTAAGCTGCTTTTTGTTTGTGTTTTATCACAGCAACAGGAAGAAAACCAGAGCATCCTGGAAGGGGAGCTTTCAACACAACATGGGCCCTTATTGTCTCCTCCAGCCTCCCACAATTTCTATCTCAATCAATCAATCAATCAATCAGTCAATCCCCTCTCCCCATTATCCTTACGTTATCTGTTAGTACCTTTAGAGAATTTGTCAAAGACTGGACACACAGTGGGAAAAGCCAGAAGTGGAAATCTTGAGTAAAAATCTTCAGGAAAATACAATAAAAATGTTCCTACGAAGTAAAATTAATCACTTAAATATGTGCGGCTTATATTTGTAAGTTAAAAATGAAGTTTTAAGGTGTGGCCCCTTATCCCCTTATAACATTTATGAGGCCGGCTATAAAATCTTGCCATTATTTTTGAAACTCTCTATTTCAAATGGTGATAGATTTAAAAAAAAATTTCTGAAGTAAGAACTGTAATATCTGCCAGAGCCACTCAGTCTTTCCACTTATAAATGGGAATGTAGGATACCTGCTAAGAGATATGGATTCATTTTCAGTTAGTCGCGATGCCAACAAAAGTGTGATTATAAAACTAAGACGTATTATTCTTTATAAGAGCAGAACAAATGTAAAGAGCCGGCTAGCGTGATATCGTAAAGAATAATTGGCTGGAATTCTCATGGCTCAGTGTGGCATTGTGAAGCCTTGTCTTTGTGTAGTCTGGCTCCTTTTGTACAGTAGGAACAGTTATTTGAAACCCCAGAGCTGGGGACTTTTTACCATCTATCCATCTATCCATTCATCCTCCCATCCACCTACCCATCTGTCCATCCATCCATCCATCCATCCATCCATCCATCCATCCATCCACCCAGCTGGCCAACAATAAAATGAAAACTACCAATGACATGATTTTACTCCATTTGTTTCTTCCTTTAAGTAGAAACATCCATAAGGGCTGGGTGATTTACATTCCTTAAACAAATGGCTAGTGACCGAGAAGATAGAGGCCACCTGTGTATTTAGCTGACAGGCTTTACTCTATAATTAGATACTCAGGAAAGGACTGTCCTGGTGCAGGAGTTATAAAGCTGGCCCTCTAAGGTCGGGGAACTACCCAAATGTCAGAAGAACAATGCTGGGTCTACAACCCAAAAACACTCAGCAGTTTTCAAGACCTTGATGGCAGCAGATGAACTCTGGAGAGAGCCTAGGAAACCTTCTTCCCTGGTCCTGAGCAACTAGGTGACAGTCATGACGCCTCCACAGCTGCTGGCTCATGCACAGAGCCATCTGCTCTCAACAGCAGTTGGTGCCACATCTTTTCATCTGGATCCCCATGAAGTAGTTCCCACGGAGGTCCTGTACCCACAGCTGTGGCTGATCATGGCAAGTTGTTAGATGACCAAGTTTAGAAGGCCAGCTTCTCTACACTAATGAAAATTGTCAAAGAAAAAGGATCCTTGGAGGGTGGAGAGTGTAGTAATTATATTGTAGTCAGTATAGTTTTTGCATGCTTGAAGCTCTGGATTCTATGTCCAGCTTCCACCCACCCATTCATCCATCTAGCCATCCACCCACCCACTCCACCCACCATCTGTTTATCTATCTATCTATCTATCTATCTATCTATCTATCTATCTATCTATCCATCCTCCCAGTCACCCATCCATCCTCCACCAACCCAACATCCATCCATCCATCCATCCATCCATCCATCCATCCATCCATCCACCTACCTGCTTGCCTGTCCATCCATCCATCCATCCATCCATCCATCCATCCATCCATCCATCCATCCATTCATCCATCCATCCAGCTGGCCAACAGCGAAATGAAAAATAACAATGACATGTTTTTACTCCATCTGTTTCTTACTTTAAGTGGTAAGGTTCTACATTTCTCCCCAGAAAAGACAAATCCAAAGCTGTTCTGGTTGGGGAGACAGTTAATCTGTGAGCAACGCTCACAAGAGATACTTGAGCTTGTGATCCTGTGCAGAGAGTAAACAGTGTAGGGTGTTTCAGGCCGATGGGACGGTCTCTACTGGAAACTAGACATTACTGGGAGAAAACCGGTGCTTGATCAACACAGAGCTGAACTACATGCGTTCTGTTATTTGAGGATTTGTGGGGAAGTTTCCACAATTTGAATAAACCAGATGAAACACATGACCGAGAAATAGAAAAATAATTGAGTTAGATATGTAATAATTATACAAAATATATGTAGATGTTTAAGTAGGAAGGTAGAGATTTTTTTAAAAAGGTCTGAGTTGGGCACCGTGGGGAGAGCTCAGTCCTGGCAAAGCATCAGGTGCGGTTTCCTTTCCATACAAGGTGGTTCATTTGTGTGCTCCTGCATTCCTTGATTCCTTTGCTGGCACCTGGGACCCCAGCTTGGATCCTACCTTTTAGAGTTCTAATCAAATCACTCACCTTGGAGGACTGGGCCACAGGTCAGTCAGTGCCAGGAGAGAGTCAGCCGGTGCATGCTAACACTGGCGTCTGGTTAGCCCACACAGATGTTATCTTCCCAGAGAAGATGTTTCCACCAAGGGTTCTGATTCCCTAGGAGGCAAATAGGAACAATTAAGAGGCTCTAAACTCAGAACAGACTTTTAGTTTGGATTCATCAGAATAAAAAAAATGGAATGAAGGCAGTAATTGATGTTGCCAGCAGAATAATTTTTTAGGCTTTATGAGTAGTAGGGGAAATGTAGGCGTGTCTAGAGTTGACTTTGAAACAGTGTCAGACAGAAGACCCCATCTTGGGGCTGGAGAGGTGACTGAGTTAGCGAAATGCTTGCTATGCAAGAATGGAGATCTCAGTTCGATCCCCAGAACCCATGTTAAAAAGCGAGGTGTGTTGGTATGTGTCTTTAATTCCAGGGAGGCAGGGATAGGGGATCCCTGATATTTGCTGCCAATCAACTTAGCCAACAGAAGAGCTTCAAGCTCCGTGAAAGACTCTGCCTTAAAAAAGAAGGTAGGGGGTGATAGAGGAGGACTTTCAAGGTTGACTTCTGGTCTCTAAGTGTGCTCCATCCAAATGTGGCCACACACACGGACAGTAGGTGTGCGTTCATACAGAAGTCCCCTCTTTATGGAAGGCAGATCTTGCTGTGAGTACATTGCTTCTCACAGGCTGCTTATGGATTGGGATTTGCAGTCTTTTATTCTTCAAATGTTATCAGAATTGAGGTATCCGGAGGGGAACTATGTCCAGTGAAGGTTCTAGTCTCTTAGACCAAGTCTCAGTGGAAGCCTGTTGAAACCATCCCCGCTCCTGTGGTGAAGTTCCCTGGTAGGAAGCTGTCTGCGCACCTGGGACTGGCCGGAAAGACCCCTGCAGGCGTTGACTGCAGGGACAACATGGCGACATCGTGAGTGAGCTTGGCCAGAAACTTGTTCTGGGTCCTTCCAGGGCTTTACTGCTTTGCTTTACTGCTTTACTCTTCCTCACCTCTCCCTGACTGTGAACAGCACGGATGGGTCCCCAGAGCATCCTGAAGATGAACCACTGTGAGCAACTGGCCGAGTTCCTCAGTCCTCTGCTTCCTTTTCAAACCTCTAAAAGTTCAGGGCTTACTGTAATCTATGAGGTGTGCACTTAGGGTCCTTCCTTCTGCCCTACCTTTCCTTTTCTCCTTCTCTTCCCTCCTCTCCTCTCGCTCCATCTTTTTTCTGCTGCTGCCATTAACTATTTCCCCAGTAGTGATTTATGTAATGTCTGTAAGGAAGAATATTGATCACGGCAGCATCACTGCAAAGAACTTCTGGGAGAGTCACTGCAGAGACCTCCACAGTCGCAGGCTAGGGGAACAGAACGTGAAACTGTAGCTTCCCTTGACTTTTTAACCATTTTTTTTAAATTTTAAATCTTCTCCTACCTTTTTCTCCCCACATCAGCCCAAGGTTCACTGAGCTGTGCTGCAGGTTGTGATGGGAACACCGAAGGCTGACAAGGACTGAGAGCACACTGGCAAACCCTGCCGTCAGCCCTACAGGTCTTTGAAGTCACAGGGGGCACGATCCACCTACCCCGTTGGCTTACCAGCCTCTGCCAGGCATAAGGGAGAGCAACACACTACGGGAAATGGCCCTGGAAAATTAAACCCTCAAACTATACATCACTGTGATTGTCATATGTGGACTCTAATCTGTGGTTTTATCTGCGGAGACAGCTAATGAGTCAAAATATTGATCATTCGCTTCCTCTGGGCAAAGCTCACGTGTGCCAAGTGCTCCTGTGTAAACAAGAACCCACGCATTAGCACTCAAGTATCTTGTGGGGGCGGGGGAGGGCTTGACTCTTCTCTGAAATGTCTGTGAAGACCCCAGTGCCTGGCTCTCCAAGTGCAGCAGAGTGTGTGCCATAGATGAAGTCAGTGATTCTCAGCCTTCCTAAGGCTGCAACCCCCTAATACAGTTCCTCATGTTGTGGTGACCCTCAACCATACAATTAATTTTGCTGATACTTCGTAACTGTAATTTTGCTACTGTTATGAATCATAATGTACCTACCTGTGTTTTCCAGTGGTCTTAGGTGCCCCCTGTGAAAGGGTTGTTTGAACCCCAAATGGCCCACAGGTTGAGACCTGTTGGAGTAAATGGTTTCAATTGGAGGTATATCACACAGGCTGAAGAAGTATCTTCGTGTGGATCAATGTGGGGAGCTCACCTTTGAAATCAGGGATCAGTGGCTAAACACAGAAGGATGTGAGTGGAATTAGTGTCGGAAGCAAGGTGGCAGGAAAAGTCTGCCACCTGAAAAGCCACTCTGCCACCTGAGAGAACTGAAGGCCTTCTGCCCCTTGGCTTCATAGAGAAGATGCGTTGACTTTCATGAGTTCCATCATATTCAAGGCTAGAACCTAACATCATCCTAGTGTGAAATGCTTTCATCCGTAGAAACCAGCTCATTAATCTAGAGACTGGTGCACGACCACAGTGTCAGGTTATTTATTTACATTAAAATGATTGGCAGGGGCCTGGGGCTGGAAGGAGCAACCCGTCCTACACTAGTGTCCCTGCCTTCTGTTTGAGCCTGGACTATACAATTCCTAGCAAGAAGAGCAATAGGGAAAATCGCTTTGACTTCCCGCCAAACTTCTCTTCCTATTTTGCCCACAGGTCCTGTGTTTGTTGTCTAGGTTTGTTAGCTGTGATGACACCCAGGAGTCTTCTTTGCTTTCTGATCTTTCTAGATACCTAGATATCACAAGTGGATGTTGAACTGTGTTCAATACTTGCCTGGATCTGTTGAGGTGGCTTTCTATTCTAATCTGTTCTATGGCCAGAAGTTTTTAAATGTTAAGTTCTTCTTGCCACGAGTCAGTAAACGGTGCTCACTGACATTTCTTTTTAATTTCCGGCTGAATCCAGGGGACTCAGACTCCATTCAGAATATTGGAATGTAGGTTTGTAAGTGGGATTGGCCTGTAATTTTCCTTTCTTGCTCTGTGCGGGTCTGAGTTTTATATTGCAGTTATATAAGCTTTATAAAATACTGTGAGGTCTTTGTCCCTTTTTCTTCCTTCTGGGAAAACTTGGTGTAGCTTTGGAATCATGGACTTTTTAACTGTCTGGTGGAACTGCTCTAGAAGCCGCGTGAATCCAGCATTCGTTGAGTGTAGGGTACTCAATGGCTCCGTTTCCTTCCCAGATCTTGTATGAGCTTCTCTTTCATATAACATCTGCTATGCTTTCTAGACAGTTTCCATTGCGCCTAGGTTTTTGTTGTTGTTTTCTTTTTGTTTTGTTTTGTTTTTCAAGACAGGGTTTCTCTGTGTAGCTTTGGAGCCTGTCCTAGAACTCTCTCTGTAGACCAGGCTGGCCTCGAACTCACAGAGATCCGCCTGCCCCTCGTGTGCTGGGATTAAAGGCGTGTGCCACCACCGCCCGGCATGTCTAAGTTTTGAAGTAGGCTTAATTCATATTTTTTCCCTCAGGATTAAAAGCTCACACTGCCCTTCCAGTTCTCCTCCTCTTCATTTGTTCTAAACATCACACTTCACCCTTGTCTCTCCTCAGCATCCAGTTTATCCCAGCTGCTTCTGATGTAAAAGTGCTGTTTCTTTCGGTGCTAAATCAACTCATTTGTCTTGGTATTTCTTCTTAAGTCCATGAGTTAAATTTGTTTTAGGGCTTTCAGACAAGCATTTTAAAATGCTTTTCTTGCCAGCATATATTCTTGGTACAGAATTCTGGCTTTCCTTTCGTCCTGTCGTGTGCTCTCCTCTCTCCCTGCCCAGCATGGCTCTGGCTTTGCCTCTTCCCATTCCCCACTCCCCCTGTTTCCCCAAATGTCCCTTCTTCCACTTCCATGTTGTATAAATGGCTTGCATGTATATGTAAATACATGCAGATGTGTTTTGTTTAAAATCTAAATTCCGCTTATGATACAAACCAGACAACGCTTGTCTCGTGAGTCTGTTTTATTTCATAGCACTTGATCTCTAGTTCCGTATACTTCTCTGCAAACGAAATAATTTCATTTTTATGGCTGAATGCAACTCCACCGGGCCTATGTGCCACATTTCCTTTATCCATTCATCTGTTGATGGGTGTTTAGGCAGATGCCATATCTTCACTATTAGAAATATGTAACAATCAACATGGGTGTGTGGGCGACCCTTGGTACAGTGATAGATTCCACCCTGTGTCTACCAAAGAAAGGGATAATGGTTTGTGTGGTAACGTTAATCAACTAAATTAATTAATTAGAGACAAAGTCTCATTATGTAGCTCAAACTGTTCTTGAACTTCTAGTGGTCTCTCTGCCTTGGCTTCCTAATGACTAGGATTACATGTGTAAGCCACATGGCCCAACCTTACTTTGAGCTTTCTGAGGAGCTCTATGCTGATTTCGAGAGTGGCCACAACCTATTTACAGTCCCACTGTGGTGGTTTGAATGGGAGAGTGGCCCCCATAGGTTCGTATGTTTGCATGCTTGGTCCACATTTTATGTAACCTTGTTTGGGAAGGATTAGGAGGTGTGGCCTTACTGGAGGAGGCGTGTCACTGTGTGGGTGGGCTTTGAGGTTTCAGAAGTCCTCATCATTCCCAGTTAACTCTGCCTTGTGCTGACGGATCAGAAATAAGCTCCTGCTGTTATGCTCTGCACCTTCTGGAACTATGAAGCCCTCCTACTAAATATTTTCTGAGTTGCCTTGGTTATGGTGTCTCTTTGCAGCAACAAAAAAGAAACAAAGACACCACTTAGAGCCATTTTGACATATAGTGTGTGTGTGTTCTATTTTTATTTTATTTATATATATGCATATATATATATGCATGTACGCATGTATGTATACCACATGTGTGCTATGCCCACATGAGCCAGAAAAAGGTATTGGATTCCCTGAGGCTGGAGTTACAGGTTGTGAGTCACTGTTTGGATACTGGAACCAAACCTGGGTCCTCTGGAAGAAGAGCCAGTACTCTCAACCACGGAGTCATCTATCCAGCACTTCCTCCACGTGTAGCTTTGATTGGCATTTCATGTTGGTTAAGGATGTCAAACATTTTTTTTCATATATTTATTGGTTATTTGTATTTCTTCATTTGAGAACTGTCTGTTCACTTTAATTTTCCATTTACTGATTTGGATTATTTGTTTTTGGGGTGTTTAAGTATTTGAGTTCCTCATAAATTCTAGACCTGAATTCCTTCTGGTATGTACCTACTTACGCTCTGCCCTCCTGTGCTGTGAGCTGTCGCCTCATCCTGCTGACTGCTTCTTTGGATGGGCGACATCTTTAGTGTCCGTACAACCCCTTCCCTCCCCCATCTGCTCTCGGGGTTCCCCTGACCTGGTGACATCTCTTAGGACTATGCCTACACCTTCAAGTGTTGCATTTGCAACCACCGGAGTTTCCGGTCTTACATTAAGAGCTTTGGTTCATTTTGAGCTGATTTTTGGGCAGAGTGAGAGAGTTGGGTTGAGTTTCATTCTTTAACATATAGATATTCAGTTTCCCTAGGACCGTTGTTGAAGATGCTGTCCTTTCTCCGGTGTATGTTTTTGGCAACTTTGTTGATAACACAGGCAGGCTGCATGTGTTTGTTTCTGCTGAAACTTGACAGTCTTTGCCTTTTAATAGACGAATTTAACATATTTGCCTTTAGTGACTGTTATCACATTTATCTTTAAATGTGTTATTTTAGAAGTATGTTTATCTGTGTGTGTCGGGGGCAGTGGGTCTGCACATGTGAGTGAAGTTCCTTCAAAGTCCAGAAGGGGGCACTGGATTCCATGGTGATGGAGCCAGAGGGTTGCAAGCCCCCCAGTGCAGGTGCTGGGAACTGAACCTGGATCCCCTGCAGAGCAGTCTGTGTTCTTAATCACTGAGCTATATTTCCAGCCCAGTCATGTTTGTGTCTATCACGGCTTATTTGTTGGTGTCTCTTATGGTTTCTTCTCTTACACTGTCTTCTTCCTTTTCAGCTTAACTAAATGCTTTCTGCTGCCATCCCCCCTGCCCCCGTTCTCCATTAACACTTTATACTTCCTATTTCTGCTGGAGGCAGAGACCCTTTGCCATGTGTCCTTCCAAGGACAATGCCATGAGTTGATAGCCCATAGCAGCCCCAACAGGTCAATCACTGAGTGGTCTGGTCCTTCTCCCTAACTCTACAAACACGAGGAGGCTACGCATCAAAGCATAAGTCTCCAGGTGGTGTTCCAACCTGGGGCTCCTTCTTCCTAGATGCTTATTCCCTGGGAGTTTCTCTTGGAGTCTAATCATTTGGTGGTGATGTTTATGTAAAATGTATTCCATGTATTTTCTGGGGATAATGCAGGGGTTCAAGTATTCCATATATGTCCCTTATGTAGCAGATACCTTTTTTTTTCTTTTTACATTTTGAAAGAATCACTGCAGCCATTATGAAACGAAAAATATGTGTGTTAATCCCGGTGTCAAGAAGTCCCAGGTAGCAAAGTTAACTTCTAGTTTGATAGGGAATTGTTTCTCCCTAGATATGAAAGGTTTATCATTGACTAATAAAACCTGCAAACTAGGAGAGACAAAGCCAATTAAGCTGGAAACAGATTTAACAGAGAAAGACTGCTTTTTCAATTCCTTTGCTACTGGACCCAGGTGCCCTGGTTTCTGAGGAAACAGGAATCTCTTATTTAGAGAACATGGCATCTTGACTAGTTATGGAGGAAAAGAACATATAGAATGCTAAGTACGTTTATTAGATTTACTAGAATTCCTTACAGGCTGTGGTTCCGTTAGTTCAACAATGGCCATCTCCCATTGGAAGGCCCAAGAATCCAGTAGTGGTTTGGTCTATGAGGCTGGATGCTTCCACTGGTCTTTGGTATATGCTGGAATCCTAAAGAAGCAGGCTCTAATGTCAATGAAGGAAAGCAGGCAGGCAGAGAGCCAGCTTCCTTCTTCCACGTCCTTTATATAGGCCACCACTGGAAGGTGTGGCCCACATTAAGGGTGGATCTTCAAGCGATTTGCACTAAAGCTCTGTCTTCCTACTGCAAAGATTAGAAGTGGGTCTTACCACTTCAAATGATTTAATTAAGAAAAATAGTTCCTCACAGGTATACCCGTCATTTGGGTTTTAGTTAATTTCAGATGTAAAAGAATAGTCATTCCAGCATCCCTTATAGGGCAGCTGCCCAGGTGTCCAACGTAGATTTTGCCTAGTTCTGTAGCCTTCAGGGGACCATTCTACAGTGTGTCTTCTTTAACCAAGCCAGCTATTTTGGGATGGGAAGGTGACCCAGTGAGTTATAAGGGCAGGAGACCAATGTTTGACCTTTTCTTGTTTTTCTCCAGTTCATTCTCTTCTGGCTAAAGGAACGACGTGTAGGGTGTTGTGTTGGAGATGCAGATGCTCGTTTAGCACATGCCAGTTACTGCACAAAGAACTAGTTCCAGGCATTCTGGTCAAATGCGTATTCCAGATAATGAAAGAGAACTGGCCTTCTTAGGATGCACAGAAGCCTGTGTGTAGTGAGGAGCGGCGGGTCACTTCCCACCGACCGCCTGGCTAGCTTTACCTGAAATAATTACACGGAAACTGTATTCTTTTAAACACTGCCTGGCCCATTATCTCTAGATAGTTAGTTACTGGCTAACTCTCACATCTTGATTAACCCATTTCTAATAATCTGTGTAGCACCAAGAAGTGGTGGCTTACTGGAAAAGATTCAGCATGTCTGACCTGGTGGCTGGCTCCATGGTATCTGCCTCATTGCCCTCTTTTTCAGCTCACATGTTACTTTTTTGGTGGTCTGGGCAGGAATGGCGGAGGGAGCTTCCTCCTCCCTAGCCTTCTCCTATTCTCATTGCCCCGCCTCTACTTCCTGTCTGGTTGACCCACCTCTACTTCCTGCCTGGTCAATCAGCGTTTTATTAAAATACATGATTGACAGAATACAGACAATTCTCCCGCACCACCTGTGTATCTGATTTAGACTAGTTCTGCCACGTTTGGGTTGTCCTGTTAGGGCTTCAGCACTGGTTTCTGATACTTGAAGACTAGAACATCATATCTGCAAACTCTTATTGGCTGAGTGAAGGGAAAGAACAAAACATCTTTGTAGCACACATAATATAAACCCAGAAACACATATTGGGGTTCAACCTGAAGATCAGAAAAGCAAAGCAACCAGCCACTAGACAGATCTTTTACCTTACCAACTCTTCAGACCAAAGGGGTGAGATCCAGTCTCAACAAATCCTCAGGCTCCATATTCCAGGGAGCTCCTGTCTCATCTTGCCTTATATTCCTCTCTCTGCCCAGCCATATTTCTCCTGTCTCTTCTTCCCTAGTGTTGGGATTAAAGGCATGTGATCCCAGGATTATCTTTGTGTGAACTCTATTTCTCTTTTAGACAGATTCAATCTTGTGTAACCATGGGTGGCCTTGAACTCATAGAGATCTGTCTGCCTCTGCTTCCTGAGTCGTGGGATTAAAGGTGTGCGCCACTACTCCCTGGCCTGTATGGCTGACCAGTGTGGCTGCTTTGCCCTCTGATCTTCAGGCAAGCTTTATTTATTAAAACACAAATAGTATGCTATTATACATCTTAAATAATAGGTGATCTTAATAACCTAATTATTGGGTGCTTTCATTACTGAGAGTTCCATTCAAAATGCAACTTCATTCTCTTTACTTATTTCTTTTTAAAATAATATAGTGTGTGTGTGTGTGTGTGTGTGTGTGTGTGTGTATGTTGCATGGCTTGTTTGAAGGTCAGAGGACAACTTGTGAGAAAGGATTCCCTCCTTCTCTTTACCATGTGGATTCTGGGGATTGAACTCAGGCTGTCAGACTTGGTGGCAAGCATCCTCACTTGCTTAGCCATTTTACTGGTCCATCCATTCTCTTCAGATATTTTTGAACGGTATGCCTTTAGATTTTCTTCTTCGACCTCTCTTGTTGATAATTTTTTATTTCTTTTGTCTTAGTCACTGTTCTGTGCTGAGAAGAGACACCATGACCAAGGCAATTCTTATGAAAGAAAGCATTGAATTGGAGGCTTGCTTACAGTTTCAGAGGCTTGATCCATTATTATTGCAGGGAGCATGGCATGATGCATGGTATCGAAGCAGTGGCTGAGAGCTACATCCTGATTATGATAGGCAGAGAGGAGTGGGGGAGATGGTAACATTGGGTCTGGCATGGGCTTTTGAAACCTCAAAGCCCACCCCCAGTTATACACTTCTTCCAACCAGGCCACATCTCCTAATCCCTATAATCCTTTTAAATAGTTCTACTCCTTAGTGACCAAGTATTCAAATATATGAGCCTATCGGGGTTGTTCTTATTCAAACCACTACATTTTTTTTTTTTTGGCAAGACTAGGCATCTGACCAAACTATTTATCTCAATCATTTGAAAAGATATTTGCCTTTGATTCTCTCTCCTATGAGGCAATATTAACAAGGTGTCTTCTGCAACGTTCTGCCCACTTGTGATTGTTTTCCTCCCCAGGCATTCCAGGATAGACTTAGAGCTAGAACCAGCACATATTCTAGAACCAGCTGAGCTTTTTTTCTCAGTCTGTGGGTCAAGTGTCACTGATGGCAAGGCCTTAGATATATGTTGGTGACTGGACAGTTGAGAAGTGGTGTCCAATCTGAAGAAGGCTGGCTCTCCATTGGCCTTGGAAGGAAGACAATGACATGATGAAGAATCTCAAAAATCCTTCTGTGTTTAAAATAATAATTATTCTGTTGCCACTGGCCCTTTAGGATATCCTTGTGTACCAGATCATTAATGATAGGGGCAAGATTATAGCTACTTAGACTGCGTGATCTGTGAAATATCACCCACTGCATTGTCACTCAAAGCCATAGTTATTTTGTAAATGGGTTAAAATGCTTCTACTACAGGCAGAGGCCGCAGTACCATATATATTTGCATCCAAGGAACCTACTGAGCATTGTGTTAGAGACTCACTGTGTGGAAAATTGTTTCTTTGTAACAAAGATATGGACATTCTTGGGCCACTGACAGGTGAGAATATTCACAGAAAATTTTTGCATCTAGTTGGGTTTCACTCTCTTTACAGGATGTCCTTGTCTTTCTGGGGCATTGGAGTGCCTGTGACCGCCAATGCACAGGTCCTGTAGTTTACTGTCATCAATGAAGTGAGGCAAAGGATGGCTTGTGTGATGGCGGTGACTTGGTTCTCAGCAGAATAAGCTGACGTGGCCTTGAGGGGAGGTAATAAAAGCATAACTCTAAACCTCCCAAGGTGGCTTTGTTCCTGTTCTATTGCTGTGAGGAGACACCATGACCAAGGTGACTTTTAAAAGGAAGCATTTAGTTAAGGGCTTGCTTATGGTTTCAGAAGGTCATCATCATCACATCTTCTTCATCATCATCATCGTCCTTGTCATCATCATCATCATCGTCCTTGTCATCATCATCATCGTCATCACCATCCTTGTCATCCTCCTCCTCCTCCTCATCATCATCGTCATCATCATCATCATCATCCTTGTCATCATCATCATTCTTGCCATCATCATCATCATCATCATCATCATCATCGTCGTCGTCATCATCATCCTTGTCATCATCATCATCATCATCGTCATCATCATCATCGTCATCATCATCATCATCATCGTCCTTGTCATCCTCCTCCTCCTCCTCATCATCGTCATCATCATCCTTGTCATCATCATCATTCTCGTCGTCATCATCATCATCATCATCATCATCATCGTTGTCATCATCATTATCATCATCATCATTGTCATCATCATCATCATCATCACTGTGGTACATGATCATGGCAGAGAGAGTGGTTTCGGGCAGACATAGCCCTAGAGCATTAGCTCACATCTGATCTGCAAGTGTCAGTCACACAGAGAGAGTAAGACACTGAGCCTGGCATGGGTGTTAAAGTTCAAAGTCCCCCTCCGGTAACACACCTCCTCCAACGAGGCCACGCCTTCTAAATCTTCTCAAACAGTTCTGCTACCTGGGAACCAAAAGCACTTAAAAATATGAGCCTGTGGGAGGGGGAGTGTTCTTATTTATATTACCACACAAGGGCAAGCAAACTTACCAAAGGTGGTAGCTGTGTTGATGACTTCAGCCCCCAAGTGTGATTCCCAACACTGGGGTTGTACAGATTGCCAATCTGAGGTCACATTTAGATGAGACGTGTTGTAAAGTCATCAGTCAGAGGGACAGCAGCTTTGGGAAACATCAAAAGATGTTTGAGCCAAACATGCCTGGTGTGGGAGCCCATGATTAGAAACCCGGCCCTAGCAATGCTACCAGACACTCTGGTTGCCTGGTCTCCCTCGTCACCTGTCTACTCACGCAGTTCAGACCGCCTTCATGGTCTCTGTTCCTTCAGATGTGGCTTTGTTGTGTTGCCCAGGCTGCTCTTGGAGTCACAGGCTGGGATGATCTCCTAGCATCCCGAGTGGGGACTGGGGACCAGAGAGCAGTAGCAGTGAAGCATAGATTACTAAAGTGAGAGGAAAAGGCCGTGTGCACTCCACACAGTGGGCACTGGTTTAAGTGGGCAGCATAAGAGCCCAGAGCTCTTTTAGGGTTTTCATGAGTTTAGTAGAGGGAAGAAGCTGTTCCTCAAGGGAGGGGAGGGGTAGACCTTTGCCTGGATTGACTGATGGGCTGGTATATAACTTTGGGTGATCTGTGTGTGTTTTGACTGTGCAGTCCATAACTGTAAGCATATATATGCCATATCACACGTACACACACACACACACACACACACACACACACACATTACACTTGACTGATTACTTTAAGGATATACTGGCTTGCAACTTGTTAACACCCACTGTGTTTAAGCTGGCTTTTATATTTTTTATTAAAAATTTTTAAAGTAGTTATTTATTTACATGTGCATACTCGTGAGGCCATGCGGAGGTCAGAGGACAACTTTTTGGGGTCAGTTTTTCCCTTCCACCATGTGGGTCTTCTGACACTAAGTTCTGGTGGTCAGGGTGGGTGGTGTGTGTCTTTGCCCACTGAGCCATCTCATTAGCCCAAAGCTTGCTGTTTTTATATCTCTTACCAGGATGTGTCCGACCACAGTTACCCACGGGAGGGAGGTACTGGGTGTTGTTCTAATGGAAGGGCAGTTGCCCAGGGTTACTGTGGTGTCCTCACTGTTGCATAGTTCAGTAGGGGTGCAACACCTTCCCTCACGTCCACTGTGGAGTTTTAAGTGGTTCCAGGTGCTGGGCGGCAGCTAGATCGCATGCGGACCCCTGTGTGGCAAGGGAAGACATACGGTTCATCTTCTAGTCTCTATCCTAGGAGAGGTCAAGACTCAGCTCGTAGGAAGTCTGAAATGCAAATCATAGCCCAGTTTTACACTTTCAGAGAAGCCAGCTGACCCTTTTCAAATCAGTTGTGAGGGTGGGAGGGATGTAGGTGAGAGTCGGGTAATTTCCTCTCAATAAGGAGGGGTTTTACAGGAAGAGTGGAGTTTTCCAGGAAGTACTAGTAATTATGATATAAAAATAGAAAGCAGATGTGTTGGATGTCGTAGCAGGAAGGGAAGGAAAGGAACAACGTGTTTTTAGAACAAGAACCAATGGTGTGCCCTTCCCATCCTTCCAGGGGCATAGCCAAGAATGACCAAGAGCAGGAAGAAGAAAAATGAATGGCAGGCAGCTTCTTATTTTCATTCATATTTAAATTCTCGGTGCTTAGAATTTAAAATAAAAACAGCAGCAGGAATGTAGCTAAAACTGGAGCAATCAAGACACCCTTTGAAAACAAGACTGAATTTTTTCTCAGGTTCACATAAACACATTCAAAGCACTAGTGATGATCGTTAATTGAAATTCTTTTTTTCGAAATGAGGCTAAGAACCCACAGTTAGGAACCCTGATTTCCTGCTGACCATGACACCCCAAAGAAATGGTAAGACAGCAGCTGATCTGGGTGCCACCGTGAACATCAGAGAAAGGAGACCAGGGCGGGAAAATGGAAGGGCGTCCAGGAAGGTGTCTGTGCCCGACAGAGCTCTGCCGCATCCCAGATGGCTGACTTCTCTGAGTTGCTCTGGGACCCAAACCAAACACTTGTTAGCAAATGGGAAATAGGTTGTAACTTCTCTTAGTGGAGTTTTCCTGCTGTCTGCGTCTGCTGTTCCTTGTGAAGCTCTGCTCCTGGGAGAACAGGCCTTTTTGTTTGTTAATGTCTTTTGGGTTCAACAGGCTTCTCAGTAGGTGTGAAAGGATCCTGAAAAACCGATTCCAGAATGTTAGATGCCTTTTACTTACAAATCACGTCTAACCAACTCAGAGGACCAGTGCCCCGGTGAGCGCTGAGACTTCCTGCTGTATGGCGTGGAGGTGCTGTGTGGTGTGGAGGTACGCTGCTGTTCACAGCCAATCATCCTCTATAAAAGGAGAAACGTGTCACAGGTTTTCCTGCTCCAACTTTAGAAAGAAAGACTCGCAGCTGAGTGTGATGACACATACCGACAGCCCCAACATTTGGGTGGCTGAGGTAGGGAGATGGCTGTTGTGGGAGGCCGCTTGTTCTTTCTTGGCCGCTCAGAACCAAAATAACTGCACAGAAAATGTGTAATTAAATCACTGCTTGGCCTCTTAGCTCTAGTTTCTTATTGACTAGCTCTTACATTTTTTGTAATTAACCGATTTCTATTAATCTGTGTAATGCCAATTGGCTGTGACTTACCGGGTAAAGTTCTGTCCTGGCGTCTCTCTGACTCTGCCTACTTGCTCTATAGATCTCTTTCAGCCTGGCTTTACCCATAAGCCATAGGCCGAAAGCAGCTTCTTTATTTTCTTTATTAACCAATGGCAATAAAACACATTCACAGCACACATCACCTCCCGCATCAGATTGCTGTGAATCCCAGGCCAGACTGAGTTATAGTGTGAGACTCGAACAAACAAAAACTAAGAAGAGGAAGAAAACTTATTAGTTACCATCTTATTGGTATGACAGACCACCTGACAAAGGTAAATGACTTACGGCATGAGGTACAGCCGTCATGTAGGGAAGGTACTGAGGCAGGAGCATGAGGTGGTTGATTTCACGGTGTGCAGAGAGCAATAAATACGGGTTCTCCGCTAGCTTCCCCCGTTTGCTCTGGAACCTTAGCCCATGGGATGCAAAGGTCCACATTTGGGGGTGGGGTACTTTCCCATCTCAGTTTCCTGAATCGAGATCATTCCTCTCAGGCATGAAGAGGTTTGTGTCTATGCTGATTATAAAGCACACCAATTTCAGAAGAAATTCCCCACCCCCTTGTCTAGACGAAGAACAGCTGTGTGCGGACACTGGACACCATGAGATCACAAGAGAGATGTATTTATTCAGATTCACAGTCTGGAGGTTTCAGGCCTTGACTGGTCGGCATAGTTGCTTTATGGCCCATGAAGTGTGGGGTGGAACAAAGCAAGCTCTCCCCTAGCCGGTTTCTAGGAGAGACAGGCGGTCAGAAGACTGACAGGTTGCTGCAGGGGGTCTCCGATGTCCTTTCTGTCAAATATGCAACAGGCAGGAGCATTATCACCGGGGGTGTTGTGTTCTGAGGCCCAACTCTGCCTATCAGGCGTGTAACCAGCTTTTTGACATTATGACTTGACGTGTCATAGACAGGGTTCATGCTGAGAACCATTCAACTGAGTAACCAAAACATCTCCCAAACAGAAAACAAGCAACCCCCCCCCCCAATTTCACAAAAATCAAAACCAACAAAATGCCTGAACAAAAAACTAACTAAAATTCATCAGGAAAACAAATGAAAGAACCCCCTTATGCGTTTGTGATGGCCACGTTCATAGCTATCTCTAGGCGCAGGCTCAAGACACACTTGAATCAGTATCTGGCTTATTGGTTCAAAAGGCCAAATTGATCTATCACATAAGCAAGATTAATTAAATTGATTAATGTGATGTGATCAATGATATCTCACCCCTTCTTTCCTCTTCCCATTCTGGGGTAGCATTGGGCGAAAACCCTGTTAAACTAGTTTCTTGATTTCAAGGAAGGGGTCAGCTGGCAGGAACAAAGGAAAGGGTAGTGTCCTGGATGAGAGCAGCCCTGTGGTAGCCTGGTTTCGTTGGCCTGCAGTCATCTCTCTCCTGTCCACGACAGGGACGCTCACACGCCTTCTGTGCAACTTTCCTGGGTGCTGGGCTTGCAGGTGCATTGTCTTCCCTCTGATTTTACGTGGGAACATTTGCTGGGTTTTCTTTTTCCTTTTTCTTCTAAAGGACAGTTTATTTCCAACAAAGATGGCAGTTGTGGCGGGAGGAGCCAGGAAGAACAACTCGAACGGAAAAGCACACAGGAATTTCCTCAAGTTGAAAACCGTGGCCCTGGAAGACGCTCTAGCCTCACGTATGGAAACGGCTGACCTTGATTATATACATCCACACCCTACAAAATAGCACTTCAAGTCAGCACTGAAGCCGGTGTTATTGTTTTTTTGTTACAAAATGTTAAAGCTACAAACTTCACATCTTTAAAATGTCCATCAGCAACAGCATTTAAGATTTTTTTTTCCTCCAAGTTGGTCTGAGTGCAGGCTGCTGGAAGAGACGTCCCCCCTAAACCCATAGAGCATGGGTTCCAAGGATGATGAAGGAAACATCAGCGCTCAAAAGATGGGTGAGGAAGGAGAGGGGTGTGGTTTGGGCAGAACAACTTAACCCAAACTAAAGGACTGCAATCTTCAGAGGCTGCGCAGCATGCTGGGAAGGACAGTGGAGAAAGAATTAAACTCGGCTACATTCTGCTGCCATGACCTCGAAGAACAGTTTCCTGGGCCATAAAGTGAAGAGACATTCATATCTCACAAAGCTACCAAGTTCTGGTAGCAAAGGGGCTGTTCCAGGGCTGGAGAGCTGGCTCAGCGGTTAAGGGCATTGCCTGCTCTTTCAAAGGTCCTGAGTTCAATTCCCGGCAACCACATGGTGGCTCACAACCATCTGTAATGAAGTCTTGTGCCCTCTTCCGACCTGAAGGCATACATACACAAGACAGAGTATTGTATACATAATAAATAAATAAATATTTTTTTAAAAAAGAAAAGGGGCTGTTCCGATCGCCCATTTCTTCTTTGAGTTCTCTCTGTTACTCCATAGCGGTCTGTTTCACCTAAGCTGGGGAATATATACGCATGAAGCCCTTCATATTCGCTACTAGCCTCTGAGCATGTGCAGGGTCTGTAATGAGGTCCTCTCTCTCATTCTGACATTAGACAGGGGATATTGGGCTTTAGATGGTAAAATAAATTTCTGGCATCTGCCAGGTGCTACTCTATAGTGTCAAAAACTCAAGACTCAAGGCCTGAGGCTTCAGATCACCTCTCTCTGGTGTCCACTAACCCAACAACCTTCTCAATCCCAGCCCATTTTCTGGGTTTTCTCAGCCATCACAATCTCTTCCTCTGATGCTGAAATCTCACACGCTCCCCAATGTCTGCAAGTTGGTTTTGCCTCCTGTTTTAGTCACTGTTCTGCTGCTGAGAAGAGACACCATGATCAAGGAAACCCTAAGCATTTAACTGGGGCTTCCTGACAGTTTCATGATCATGGTGGGGAGCATAGCAGCAGGTGTGACAGGCAGACACACAGTTATATCCTGATCTCTAGGCAGAGAGAGAGAAAGAGAGGAGAGAGAGAGAGAAGAGGAGAGAGAGACAGAGAGAGGCAGAGAGGGAAGGAGAGAGGTAGAGTCAGAGGGAGAGAGAGAGAGAGAGAGAGAGAGAGAAGGGGCCTGGTATAAACTTTTTGTTGGGGTTGGGGAGAGGGGGTTTTGAGACAGGGTTTCTCTGTGTAGCTCTGGCTGTGCTGAAACTCACTCTGTAGACCAGGCTGATCTCGAACTCACAGAGATCCATCTGTCTCTGCCTCCTGAGTGCTGGGATAAAGGTGTGTGTCACCACCACCCATCCTGGAATAAACTTTTGAAATCTCAAAGCACGTTGTTTTCAGTGACATACTTCCTCCAACAAGGTTATACCTACTTCAACAAGGTCACACCTCCTAAAATGTCTCATCTTTCTATGGTGGCTTGAACAGTTATGGACCCCATGGACTCTTGTGTTTAAAAGCTTGGCATAGAGGGAGTGGCTCTATGAGGAGGTGCAGCCTTGTTGGAGGAAGTGTGTCACTGTGGGGCAGGCTTTGAGGTCTCATATATGCTCAAGCTACACTCAGTGTGGTAGACAATTGCCTGTGGATCAAGGTATAAAAACTCTCAGCCCCTTCTCCAGCACCATGTCTGTCTGTCTACACTGCCATGTCCTGCCATGATGACAATGGACTAAATCTCTGAAACTGTAAGCCAGCCCCAGTTAAACATCTTCCTTTATAAGAGCTGCCGTGGTTAAGGCGTCTATCCACAGCAATAGAAACCCCAACTAAGACACCTTCTCAAATTGTGCTGTTCTCTGATGACCAAGTGTCCAAATATATGAGCCCACAGGGGCCTTTTTTATTTAAACACCACACCCCTTTAGTTAATTTTGGGACACCATTCTAAAGCCCCAACTCCTGAGAGGGTCGGGAGACAGTTCAGAGGGAAGCGGTGTTCTGGCCGAGTTGGATTTGACTTGAACTGGGATTGTGAGCTCACTCTTAGTTAATAAGCAATGGTCATTCCTCCAGCCACGTGGACAGGATGGAATACATGCTTCAGGGTAAAGAATTTTCAGGATGCTCCCGAGACCAGGGTGTTCTGTTGAGGCAAGCTGAGATTCGCTTCCAGGAAGGATCAGCGGACAGAATTGCTCCCCCTGGGATAGGCCGTTTCACACACTCACAGTAGTTAGGGGAGCAGGTTTGGCTAGCTGGACATGAGTCTATCAGTTAGTCCCATATCAGCTTCTAAGAATATGATCTCTGAGCAGGGAGTAGTTAGCCTAAACTGTCATTGTAGCTGCTTGGGATTGTCCAAGATGGATGTAATTACGGGATCCTCTATTCCACAAGGAAAATAATTTAGGAGTGAGGAGCAGGGTTTCCAGTGAGGTCAGCAGAGTTCCCCTGCTCTGCACCTTCCCCAGAGTCACACCTGTGGTCATCTCCCAGAGATCTCTACCGGTTTCCCCAGACCACAGTAGTATTGAGAGAATCAGTTGCTTCTCAGAAAGCCCTTTTAGAGGCTACGGTGGAAGACTCACCTGGCTTTTCTTCTGACTTTGGGCCTCTCTTTCTATTTACTTACTCATTCTTTTTGTTTCGTTTCTCTGTGTAGTTGGTGGCTGTACTGGAACTAGCTCTTGTAGACCAGGCTGGCTTCAAACTCACAGAGGTCCACTTGCCCCTGCCTTCTGAGTGCTGGGATTAAAGGCGTGCACTACCACCACCCGGCATCTTTACTTACTCATTTGTGTGTGTGTGTGTGTGTGTGTGTGTGTGTGTGTGTGTGTGTGTGTGTTTGAATAAGATGTGCAGACTTCTCACCTGCCAGCCTCCTCTTCTTTGGCTCCTCAAACCTCCTCCTAGGCATTTCTGGAACACTTTTTCCTCTCAAGTCCTCTTGTCTGGCTCCAGTCTCCTTATCTTATCAACTCAGTGTGGACCTCCGGGGTCTGTCCAGATGCTTGTTCCTGCTTCCTTGCCCTTCTTCCCCCATGACACTTCAGAACAAGCAGTGGATTTCTTATTTCTGCTTACCCTCAGGCTGTTTTGAATTAACCCCCACACTCCTTTACCGATCACCTTTCACCTGGGATCGCTGTGGAGGACTTCTTGTTTGCCACGCGTTATCCAGCCTCACTTTAGCAAATCTCTCGTACGAGGGGGTTTGTTCTGTCATGTATTGGGTTTTTAGAAACGGCTGAATATGATTTCTACTTTCCATGTGGTTTGCCTGTGCCCACAGTACTTCAGACATGTTTTCCACGGAATGTTCTTTGGACTTTGCTGATATTTATTTTTCTAAATACATTTTGCTACTGAAAGGTTTTGTTGTTTTTGAATAGAAAACCCCAGTTAAGAGAAACTTTCTGAGTTGTGTGTGTGTGTGTGTGTGTGCGCGCGCCTGCATGTGCACTTTTGTGATTTGTGTGTGTGGAGGCTGGAGGCATAACCCACAGGACAGAGTCTCTCATTGGCCTGGAGCTGACAATGGAATTAGCCAGGAAGCCCCAGAAATCCTCTTGCTTCTGCCTTTCCAATACTGGGATTACAAGCATATACACCATACCCAGACATTTTAAAGTAGGTTCCTGGAAGCTGAACTCAGGTCCTCATAATTGCAAGGCAAGCAAACACCTTAGCAGCTGAACTGACTCCCAGCCCCCACGTTTCTAACTTTGAGGTCCTCATCACACTGCCGGTCAGCTGTCACTTTAGTATTCACTGGTTAACACTGAACCACATCGCAGGCTGATCCCACAGGGGAGCAGTGTGTCAATGTTCACCCATCTAGTTCCTCATGACTCTTGTCCCTCAGGCCACCATTGATTCATCTTCCCATTCAGCCCATGGAGCTACCCAACAGGCTACTCTCCTTCTCTTGAAAGGGATATGGTGGGTACACAAAGCATCTTCATGTCTCATTTTTCATAACACATTATAGGTAGGAAGTCCTTCCTGTCATTCAGCAATCATATTTCTTTTCCTTTAAATATTTATTTATTTATTTTTATTATGTATACAACATTCTGTCTGTGTTTATGTCTGCAGGCCAGAAGAGGGAATCAGACGTCATTACAGATGGTTGTGAGCCACCATGTGGTTGCCGGGAATTGAACTCAGGACCTTTGAAAGAGCAGGCAATGCTCTTAACCACTGAGCCATCTCTCCAGCCCCCAGCAATCATATTCCAAAACCAATTTATCTTTAAGTAGGGATGAGAGACAGCTGCCTGGCAGCCCACTTTCACAGATCCTTCTTCTAAACCAGTGCTTCTCAACCTTCCTAATGTCGTGACCCTTTGATACAGTTCCTTACGTTGTGGTGACCCCCAACCATAAAATTATTTTGTTGTTACTTCGTAACCTTACTTTTGCTGCTGTTATGAGTCATGCTGTTAATATCTGACAAGCAACCCTGCCAAAGTGTTGCTCACCCTCCAAACCCACGGGTTGAGAGCCGCTGTGCAGAGAAACACATCTTTAGCTGGGTTCATCTCAACCTGTGTCTCGTGAGGCCTCCCCACATTTTACACAAACCACTCAGACGTTTTGTACAATTAATCACCCGAGTTTACCTAGCACAAGATGCCACAGGCTTCCTGACACTCAGACCAGGGAAGGAGGGCCGTGACCTTGGATTCCTGCTGGTGTTTGATTTATCACCTGCGTCTTCCATCTCTTACTAGAGTTGGAAGGTGAACCCATAGCTATTTTATTTCACATTTTGCTTATGTTAAATCCATAGGGTCCTTTTTGGCTGGGACTAGAGTCCAAACTTCCTAATTTAAGCAAAAGTGTTTGTGACCTCCTGGGGACGGCTTACTTCACTCTGTAGCCCCACAGCTAGAAGAAGGAACTTGATTAGGGGCAGATTTCTCTTCCAAGTCCATCCTGCCTGCCTTGGGAGTGGTTAAGCTTTTGTTTTGCTTGACCTCCTCAATCTTTTCTTTAGTAGTTTGCCCTTTGGGTGCCACATATATGAAACCAGAATTCAGACCACAATGATTTACTCTCGCATCCCCCCTCCCCCTTAAGAGTTTATAGTTCTGGAACTGGAGAAGGAGCCCTTCCTTCAAGAGTGTGTATTCCTGAGTACTCCAGTTTGGTTTCCGGCACCCATGTCAGCTGGTTGTAAAATGCCCACAATTCCAGCTGCAGAGGATCTGATGCCAACTTTGGCCTCTATGGGTAACCACACACATGTGGTGCCACATGTACGCACACATAAGAAGAGAATTTATAGTTCTAGATTTCTCATGTAGGTCTTTGATCTGCTTTAATTTTCTTTGGTCTGACCCGAGAGGGGCATTGCCAATCTCTGTTTGGTTGCTACCTTTCTTTGATCTCTCTGTTTATCTTTTCTGTCCCAAGGCCTGGAAGCTTTATTTTGTTTTTGTCTGAGACAGGGTCTTGCTGTGTAATTCTTGCTGGCCTGGAACTCATGATATAGACTAACCTGACCTCAAGTTCACAGAGATCTACCTGCCTCTGCCTCCCAAGTGGTGGCATTAAAGGTATGGCCACAATGCGTAGCTTAAACTGAAGGTCCATTCTAATGTCACTATTCCAGTTTTATCCGGATGCTGAGGCATCCTCACTAGGCATTACATTAGAATGCCTGGCCGTGCTCTCTGGGGGGAACATTGTCTGGTTGGGTTTTTCTTTGATTAGTGGCAGAGTCTAGGTTATTTAATTGGTCATTATTATGTAGGTCGCATTGTAGAGAGCAGGGACTGGGTGACTGGTTGAGATCCTGCGATGGGCAAAACTCCATGTCCTATTAGTTGTGTTCTGTTCGGATGCTGTGCAGAATACAATGCTCTTTTACAGGCAAGTAGGATTCCCTGGTATGCAGTTATAAACAGCTGAGAGCCAATAGCTGGGAAAATCGGGCTGAGCGCTAAGCCCGTGCTTAAGTGGACTCTCCCAGTGAAGAGCTAGCGCTGAGACAGCGGAATCCCATTGTGTGCTCTAGTCCAGAGTGGAGAACACAGACAATTTTGCCTTTCTGTATCATAATGAGAGAGCTCGCTCTACCCCTCTGCCCAACAATGGAGTGTGGGGATGTGGCTCAATCTTCAACACCAGAGAAATCCTGAACAAGCCAGGGGTCAGGATGTGGTGGAGGTTCTCTGTGTTCTTCTCAAGTCAAAGTGACAAAAGCCAATCCAATCTTTGGTAGATTGTCAAAAGAAGAGTCAGCCTGTGGGTCAGCTCCTGGGCAGGGACGTCCTTCCTGAAGGGTGAGGAGGCATGAGTGGACAAGGTGAGCCCTGTTCTGGAGCAGCTCGCAGTGGTGAGAAGGTTTGGCTATCTTGGAGAGCATGCAAGCTGAGGAGGAGGGGCTCTAGGAAGCAGCAGGGTGGAGAAAGGCTGTGTGGCTGGCCTAGCAAACTTTGTCCACCCTGAGCTGTCCTTTGAACTAGCCCGATGCTCAGGAAAAAGGAGAGAAGAAAAGCTTTCTCCTTTAAAATTTATTTTTTTCTCTTGAGCCAGAAAGCTTTAATTCTAAGATCTAAGAACTCAGAATGAGAGTCAGGTGTATTAGCACACACCTGTACTCCCAGAATTCAGGAGGAGTTACAATTCCTTGCTGAGGCAGGACAATTACAAGTGCTATCTGGACGGCACAGTGAATTTGATGCTATCCTGGGATACATGGCTTGCTGTCTCACAGTGAGAGAAAAGAATAGTGATGCATTTGTGATCTTAATTCACCTGCACAGCTAAGCTGCAAGTTAAATAGGAATTTGGGAGTCAACCCCCAAATTTGAATGTTATGGGAGGGTTGTTGATGGATGAATTTCCCATGGGAGCAGAAGTGCTATCTGGCATGGTTAGGTCTTCAATCACTGTGTGCAGAGCACAGACATGGATGCACCTAATAAGACCAGTGTGTGAGCATGCATGTGTGCATGCGTATGCGTATGTGTGTGCGTGTGTGTGTGTGCGTGTGCATGTGTGTGTGTAAGTAACTATATAAACCACCTCTCTAAAAGATGCAGGTGCAACAAAGCCTACTTTCTGTTTCTGATAGGGTTCTGGGTTCTTGATGGAAAATCTGTCACATGGGATCTGTGTCTCAGGAATGAGCTATAGGACTGTCATAGTCTAGAGGCTGTTCCCACAAGCTTTGCTAATGCCACCATGTAAAACTAGGGTGGTGCCTTCTGGAAGCTTAAAGAGCATAGTACAGGCAGCAGGCTCGGGACAATACCTGGCCGTCGCTTTTGTAGCTAGCCACTGAGCCCGTACTGCTCTCTTCACCGCTGGTAAGGAGAGGCACAGCTTCTCAGTCGCTGTTCAGTAGTGTCTGATGATGTCACCAAAACCATGGCTTAAGGGATATAGCTGCTTTCTCTCTGGTCTGATGTTGACTAGGGTGGTTTGGCCCTGCCTGTGGGGGTCTCCTCAGCTTGATGCCAACAGCTCAGGTCATCTTTCTTTCATGCCCTCTGATTTCAGCGCTGTTGTGTGTGTGTGTGTGTGCATGCGTGTGTGTGTGTGTGTGTGTGTGTGTGTGTGTATGAGTTCTGTGGTCCAGCAAGTGTATCTGACTAATGCCAGCCACTAGCTGCAGACACACACTCTGGGTGTGGCGAGCCTTCCTCTGAGCATGTTGTTACACAGACTTGGCCTTTGTTGAGCGCATATCCTGTCAGTCCAGATCAATGTGCTGACTGCAGTTAAGTTCAGGGACACCTGCAATGAGCTTCTTTCTGATGACGCTCCAGGGTGTTAAGACAAAAGCTTGGCAGTGCTGCTGAACTTCCCTTCTCCTGTCTTAGGCTGTCAGGCAACAGCAAATCAAAAATACTCTGGGTGGCCCCTTTAGTCCTGGTTACATTGCCATCCTCTTTGGCCTAACCAGTCCTCTGAAAATATCAGTCATCCATGGTGGCTGAGGAGGGGAGAGGGCAGAATATAAGGTTAGGCTGAGAGCCAGGTGTAGTGGCATGCACCTGTAACTCAGCAGGAGGCTGTTGCAAGATGGAGAGCTCCAGGCTAGCCTGGGCTACATAGGAAGATCCTGTTTCAAAGCAAACAAATGAACTGAAAAAAAAAAAAGATGAAGGCTGAGGCCCTTGGGCTATAATTTGCCGGCCTCCAGAAGCCATCAAACAAAAACAATACAAACAAGCGCCCACGAAAACAAACGCCTGCTTCTGCTCCACCAGCTCCGGGGGCAGAGTGAACCCACTGGTTTCCCGTTTCTGACTCACTCTTCGGGTACTGCGGCGTCAGCTGCCACGCCTCCGCAGCCCTCTTGGTATCCTCCTGGTTACAGAGCGGAGCCGACCTGAGCTGACTGTGTAAATGTCTCTCTGGGCCGAGCGGCAGGCACTTCGTTAGTGCGCGTCGTGAGTCCTGTGGTAACAATTTGTAATGTCCTTTGGGGTGAAAGGCGCAATCATAAATATTAATTATAGCCATTGTTTTGATGAAAGGGGGATTACTGGAGGCCCCGAAACCTCTAAATCTACCTATTAAACCACGTTCCACCGCTCAAGCTCTTGAATGAGGGGGTTAAATTATATTAGAGAGAAGGTCCCTGGGATTCCTCTGTGGTTGGAGTCTAATGAAAGGCTCACTTTTCATATGACATCGCTGTGGAAACACCTCTCGAAGCTTTCAGGAGCATTTTCCTGAGAGGGAAAGAATCCAACAAAGAAACTCGAAGCCGTTCGTGTGTTTCATCAGGAACGCGGCGAGAGCCAAGCGGCTCGCTGGCCCGAAGCTCGAGACCAGTGTTCAGATGAACCCCAGCCCCAGATTGAAATTTTTTAAACCACACTTAACAGTTTTTGAAGCAGTCCTGAAACTGAATAGAAAACTTGAATAAACATATTTTTCATATTTTATTCATGTTACTATGGAGAAAGATAATGAGAGCGTTTCCAAGTGATTTAATCAGGATCAAAAATGTTTCTTTTAAGTCTGGCTCCTCTGGTCCTAACTGGACTGGTGGAAGGTGATCATTATTAGCTGTCCCTATAAAATGCCTTTTTCTCAAGTTCCAGGGCTGAGGGAGGAAGGGAAGGATGTGCTGCCCATTGGAAGAAACTCACTCAGAGGTGAAGGAGTGGAAGACATGTGTTAGTTGGTACACAGGCCTGTACACAACGACTGGACCAACGGCTTGCTTTTTTTTAAAATGTAATTTTCAACAAAACAACAACAAGTGAGAAAATATAGGAATTTACTGTGTTGATTTTAGACAGGGTCCAGTCTGGCCTTCACCTCCCTGTGCAGTCCTGGATAACCCTGAACTCTTAGTCCCTCTGCAGTAGCTTTGGAGTGAATGTGGAATTCAGGTGTGTTACCCGGCCCTGCCCGCAGAAAATAATTTTGTAATTCCAACACCTGGAACAGTAATCACCACTAAACCTGTATTGTCTCCATTCATTAATCGTTAGCCACATTCATTCATTAACCATCCATTCAGATTTTTAGCAAATTACATAATGCATTATAACTACCTACTCTCACTTAACACATGGGTCATCATTGCGTTTGTCATCTATCTAGTCGGCTAACCTTCATGGGATGTAGTTGCTTGGTCATATCGTTTCAAGGGTCCACATACTTTTTTGTTTATTTTGTTTTAGAAATAGAGTCACATATATGTCAGGCTGGCCCAGAACTAGCTATGTGGCTAAAGATAGTCTTGAACTAGTGCTGGGGACTCGGTCCAGGTATTTGTGCGTGCTAGGCAGACACGCTACCTGCTGAGCCCTGAAACCTCTTCATTTCCTTGTCTCTTTCCCAGAACTTCCGCTCCCCCTGCACGCACCGCTTCCTTCCTGTCTCATCTCTTTTCCAGACGTCGTCATTCTTGGTTAAAGAAAGACACAGGTCCCTGCATACAGCCTCCTTGCTAGGGTGCTAATTTCAGTTACTATCTCATCATAACAGCAAAACCTAAAATGTATGCAGCCTCTGAATGGTCTAACTCGAATTCACTTGCTAAACCACTGGGAGATTTTTACTTTGAATGGGTAAATGTACCGAGTAGTAAGGATTTTATCTCTTTTTAAAACTTATTTTTTTTTTAAAAAAAATGTGGATTGGTGTTTTGCCATGGATGGAACAGGAATTACAGACTGTTGTGAGCTGTCATGTGGATGCTGGGAATTGAACCCGGGTCCTCTAAGAGCAGCCAGTGAGTGCTCCTAACCGCTAAACCATCTCTCTTGCCTAGGTTTTCATCTCTTACCAACCATTTAACAGAATGTGCTGCCTGTAGCCCATGGGTGCAGAGGTGGGAAAGAGACTCAATTGTACTTCCAGAGCTCTGTGACTGGAGCCTGTGAACTAACTCAGAAGAGGTAAATTGAGGGGAGGAGAGGTGTGCTCTGCATCCACACCAGGTAACTCCCTGAAGGTCCATTGATGATTTTGGAAAGCAGAACATTGGCTTTGCCTCAGAACCACAAAGAGCTGGGGAACAATCCCATCCTTGATGAGTAACGAGGGTTTTGGAAACGGTATGCCCAGTTTGCGCATGGCAGAGTCACAGGGCTTAAAAGGAAAGATTCCCAAAAGTTAGAACAAGGAGATAAAAACCTCAGATTTGGTGTTAGGCCAGGGCATGGGGGTATAGACTGTCATCAGCACTTGACAGAGAAGGAAAGGTGAGCCCAGAGCCAGTGTAAGGAAGCTAGGGAGCAGGGACAGTAAGTTCTGTGTCTCCTCACCACAGAAAAGCGAGTAAAACCTAGGAGGGCTGCAGAATTTCTATGTAGGTGTCAGGAAGGGGCATGGCTCCACAGAGAAGCAATGGGTAGACCTGGGATTAAAGCAGGGAGTGCAGAACTGAGAGTCTGCAGGAAGCAGGTGAAAGGTGAGCCGACCGGAAGGCTAACATCCATCCAGGTCATGCTTCTCACGCCGAGGAGCAGGGATCACTTCAGCGTGGGTGAACACTTCGTAGGAGTAAGGACAGTTCAGGAGAAACCCCCGTCGGTTAAGTGATAATGACATGGTCAGCTGGACAGTCATTCCAAAGATCGGGGCTGCTCCAGCACGGATATTCCCAGGGCTGTAAATATGTGGACTCTGCTACTAAAGAGTGCAGACTGCTCCCTTCTGAAGGGGAGCTGAAAGATCCCTACTAAGCCAGGGAAGCAGGACACTGGGCCTGGCTTCCCTGAGAATTCTTGACCGGGTCTCACATTTGCCTCTGACCATGGGGGCTCCACCAAACAGAACTAGAACACTTCATTAGGTCCAAGAGAGGCTGGGGAAATGTTCGTCTGTGTTTGGGTTGAAGCTGAACTCTGCAGCTCTCCTGATCCTGACGGAAGGTCTATGCAGAATCTTAGTACAGAGTCCCCAAAGCTCATCGGCAGAGGTTCTGTGATTGGGAACTTCTTCTCCAGTCTGTCCAATCAGTGGCCACCTTGAGCTATATTGCTTGACCATGTTTATTGATCACTTTTGCTAGACAATACTTCAGTGTCTCATCAAATATTATGAAGATTCAACTACTAGCTAATCCTAGGGGTCTGGTGGGCATCAAGAACAAAGAACCCAAAATAGGCTGGGTGTTCTAGGAATAAAGATGTGTACATGCTATTACAATAGTCTATGAAGAGCATGATTCATGTTTGTTTCTTGGACACAGAATCTCTCTTTGGCGCCCACAGTGGCCTTGAATTCGTGGGGATGCCGCCTGAGACTCCTGAGGACTGGAATCACAAACATGTGTACCACCATATCTAGCTCATGAATGTAGCATTTTGACTGCGACACTTTTTTATACATTTAACTGCCGATGCTCAACAATACTACAATAAAGCAGGGCTGTTACTACTAATGTTTTACAAGTGAGAAATCGGATGCTCAAGTCACTAGCTAGGTGTCGGGGTACATGCTTGTCATTCCAGCACTTGGGAGGCTAGAGGCGGGAGGAGAGTGAATCTGAGACCTCTCTGGGCTTCCATGGTGAATTCCAGGCCACCCCAGGCTACTCTGTGAAACACAGCCTAAAAATAAACACTGCGACTCCAAACACACACACGCAAGTGACCAATCCAAAGTCACCAAAGCAGTCAGTGACTCAACCAGACGTATGTCAACTACGTGTCTGGCTTCAGGTTCCGTGACTAGTCACTCGTTTCTTATTCTTTGATGTCCTCTGGTTCTGCATTAATGCTGGAAAGTGAGTCAAACCCTCTTCCTGTCTTTAATGATTGCCTATCCCAGGACAGAAGGCAGACAAGTCAATGCCACCATAATCAGTTCAGTAGAGGTCTCTGGAGTTCCTCACATGTCCCATGGGAGCACAGAGGTCACATCTGGTGAACTGAGATTAAGTGTCAAACCCCTCATGGCTTTCAGTTAGGCAGAGCAATCCCGGCCGGCTCAGAGCAGCTTGGTGGCCCAGGATTTCACTGTCTCTCGGCGTTGTGTGTCTCTGGAGGCAGGATTGGAGCGAGAAGGATTCTAAATGTCAAAAGAATTATCAATACCACAAGAGGGTCCCAGAAGTTCCTCTTGGCCCAGGACATGCGTTTCAAGGTAGCCATCATTTTTGAAGGGGTGGGGCCATGGAGAACCTGTGTCTGGGCTCCTAAGCCCAACCACTAACGGCCTGTGTGGAGACGGGAATGTGGGAGTGGCTTTTGTCAGGGCACCAGTTCTACCTTTTTTGAGGTACTCGTGTCCCAGGTGACTATGTTTTGATAGTACTTAAGCAGTTAGAACATGCAGAAGATATATATATATATATATATATATATATATATATATATATTCGTTTTAAAATTATATTCTATGTGTATGGGTGTTTTGTTCTTTTGCATGTCTGTGCACCACTTGTGCAAGCCTGGTGCCTATAGAGGTCAGAAGAGGAAGTCAGGTGTCCTGGAACTGGAGCTACAGAGAGTTGTATCCCGCCATGTGGGTGCTGAGAATTGAACCTGGGTCCTCTGGAAGAGCAGTTGGTGCTCTTAACCCAAAGGAGTCTTTTAATTTCTTTGGACGTGACTCGGGAGTCATGCCCATGTGTGATCCTTTGCACTGTGATACCAAATGTAGATAACCTATGGGTTCTGACTCTGATTGGAAGGTTTTGGCTTTTCTAGGCTCGGATGCCCAATCAGCCCCAAGCATCTTCCTACTCTGAAGTCCTTTCTTTGAATTAGGACTCCAGTTCCACCATCTTTCCCCATATAGTGCTATCTGGTCATAATATTAGTTCATTAATAATCATGACTAAATAATGGGAAATATAAAATACCTACTAAGGAAACCAGAGCTGAAGCAAGATGAGCACACGGTGAAGGGAACATTGGGCATCAGAAGGTTTGACTCTCATTGGGGAGCTCCACGAAAAGTGAGCAGGATGAAGGTTTTGGCTAAGGTTCTTACAGTAAATAAGCCCCGGGTGTTAGTTGGAGATGCTGAAGTTGTTTGTGGTCAATGGCAGGGCGGTCACACGCAGCTGTTTCCAGCACTTTGCTCCTTTAGCACTTATTTCATTATTAAACACGAAGTACAGGGCATTTAGAGTACAGTTTTTAAGTGTCTATGTGGTGTGTGGGCATGAAGGCACACATGTGGAGGTCGGATGACAACTCTGTGCAGTTGGGTTTCTTCTCTGTCTTTAAGGCTTGTACAAAGGATTAAACTCAGGGCCTCAAACTTGTGTGACAAGTGACAAGTGCTGTTACAGGCTGAGCCAGCCTGTTGGCCCTAGTTTTTTTTAAAACATGCACGCGAGCATGTACACACACACACACACACACACACACACACACACACACACCCCTCTGAGCATGGTGAAACCTGGCTTAATGCCAGCACTCGGGAAGTAGAGGCAGACAGATTTCTGTGAGTTTGAGGACAGGGCAGTCAGGGCCACTTAGAAATCCTGGCAAGAAAAAACCCTGAAAACCCAAAACAGCCTTCCCAATCATATACATATAAATTTCTCTTTCAGAAAAAAAAAAAAGGAAGAAGTCATGATAAATTCCAAACGCAAGAAATTATTCATTGTCACTTTCCAAGGTTGGTCAAACTTCAAACTCTGTCACTGACCCTGAGATATCTTAGCGTCACGGGATTACTGATGCCTGACTTCCTGTCTCTAGATCCCCTTTATAAATATGCAGGAGTAGAGCCCCAGAAATCTGCATTTGGAAACAGTGCTGGGGACTGAACCCAGAGCCTCAGGCAGGCTGGGCAGGAGTTGTACCATGATGCATTTCTGCTCCTAGCCCAGGAACCTGCCCTTTTACAAAGGCTACCAAAGTAACACGGATTACCTTGGTAAAACTGGGGCACATGAACACAGATTACCTTGGTAAAACTGGGGCACATCAGCCAACCCCAGCCAAAGAACATTAGGGATTTTATTTTATTTGGATTTTTGAGACAGGATTTCTCTGTGGAACAGCCCCTGCTATCCTGGAACTCTCTTGGTAGAACAGGCTGGCCTCGAACCCACAGAGATGGCCACTATGCCTGGAGAACAACAGAGATTTTAAACAACCACCTCCACCTCCGCCTCTCACCCAATCCCAAGGTACTTTAAAATAATAATGACTTTGTAGACCATTTCTGGTTGATGCTTGATCAACCTGGAGTTGTCTCCAGGATTTTCTCTTAGACTTTTCCGTCAGAACTGGGGAGTGAGAATGTGGGCCAATTTTCTTCTGCAAGGAACACTGCTTGTTGTCTCCTCTGGAGTTCTTTCCTGATTCAGCTCTTCATTGCCAGGTTCAAAGTGTTAGAACAGGCAGAAGCCAAAAGGCAGGGGAGATTTAGCGGTGGTGGGGATGGTGGGAGGGTTAAGGTGTGTCTGAAGGGTTCGGCTTGTGGAGTACTCATTTGAACTTGCTTCCCTATCCCCATTCACTTCCAGATTGTTCCCGACTTCCTCGACCGCTAAGGGATTCTTGGGGAATTCTTCCTGGTCTAGCCACATCTGCTTCCCTTTTCTGGGTTGGCCGTCAGTGTCTGCGGAAGCCGGCTTGCTTCTCAGACTGCAGGCGGGAACCTAGTTCTTCCCACCCACCCCTTTCGGGCAGGTAGAGAGGAAAGAAAGCTCATAGCTCAGGTTCTGTTACCAAGCAACAGGGTTCCATTTGCCAATTGCCACCATTTCCTTCACATAGTATTACAGGCCGTATTTTTAACATTTAGTTCAGAGAAATTGCCGTCATTATGTGCAGTAACTTCCTTTGGAGGTTACTCATTAACCTTAGGTATTTTACTGTGTAATTATAACCGCCGACGCCCCAGGCTTGGAAAACCTTTGAACTCCTTAAGGTATTAGGGGATGGCAGAAAGGGTATTATCTGACTTTTCTTCCTTTTCCAGTTAGGTTAATTTTGGAGGTGCCTGCATGCACCCCTTCCCCCCACCCCCTCCGAGGGGAAACGCTTCCAGCATTTTTTGCCTCCTTTCTGGTCTTAGATTCTGAACTAAACCTGTTCGTGTCCAATTTCTTTGATACAGGCCACAGTGAAACTGTTTCCCCTTTGTTTTAAAGTCCTGTGGGACACTGAGAAGTCCCAGAGGCTGGGAAGTGACTGGCAGGCACCCTTTGGCTTCTCGGGGGCTCTGTGATGCCCCCCACACAATGACTGGAATTAGATATCCTGTACAGCCTTCTTTTGACACAACGGAAGGCCTCCTCTCGGCTTTCTGCAAGCAGTGTTTCACTCCCAGGCTCCGCGGGAGCCAGGTGCATAGCTTCATAATGCGCCTATTATACAGCCAGGCTCAGTCGCCATGGCTCACACAATGACCCTTCTGATCTGGCCACAACAGTGGGGATGGGTGCCAAGACTTCAGTCCCCAGCCACTGCAGATTTAGGTATGCACTTCGGGTATATTTGCAACCTCTCTCTCCTTCCCCAAAGAGGGGATTGAATGCACCCCCAACATACACGTACTCCGTTTCAAGACAAACAAGACTAACTGGGGCAAACCACCTGCGCGCGCAGCTCCGGGTCTTTCTGGCCTCCGCCTAGACATTCCAGGTAACTTGAGGAGGACTGGGAGGCCACGTGATCTCGTTGGCAGGGGCTCACCTTGCTCCAGCAGGGACAGGTGAGCCCCGCCACCCTGGTGGGAGCCTGCGTTTTGCAAACTCAGTCTGCACCGCCCCACGGCTGCTCAGATCGGGACAAAACAAAGGCTGGACTGGCATTTCGGCTTCACGGAGCTGAACCGCAGGACCCCAGCGCGGACACAGCGGCCCAGCTTTGCAAGTCAGCTCTGCCTGCCCCGAACGCGCATCTTCCATCTACCGAATGGGGGGCAGTAAGGGACACTTTGATTTCCTTTAAAAGGCTCAAGGTCTTACTGCTTTTTCTTCCCCAAGTAAAGGACTCCAGAGGTTTCTCTGACGGTCGGCCCATGTTGTCACAGGTGACCTAACAGCTCAACTGCCCCAATGTCCAACAGTCAACACCTAAAGCATCCGGTGTTCCGTGTTCCCTCTGAGTACTTGGGAGAAGGCTGGCACCGGCTCCTCTCACAGTGTTTATGGATTAGCTAAGGGTTGGGGAGGGGCGTATGAACTATGGACAGGCATTCCATTCTGTGAGCGCTCCCCAGTGCCAGCACAGTGTGGGACCCTCTTTTATTCCTCTTGACACCCTGTCAAGTAGGTATTCGGTCATCACCTCCACTTTACAGGCATTTTGAGAGGTCCTTTGCTGGAGCCCTCAGTGTGGGTAGTAGATTGTGGCAGGCACAAATGTCAGTCATTGGGCCTGCTTCTGCCCACGCTGGTTTGTACTAGTTCCCTCTGGATAGCAGAGACCTTAACCTGGGGTCATGGTCCAGAACACACACACACCCCCACCCCCACCCCCGTGTTTCACTTTTTCTTTTTGAGACAGGGTCTGATACTTGGGCTGGGCTTGAACTTACTATGTTTCTGAGGTCAACCTTCAACTTTGCTCCTCCTGCCTCCACCTTCTGAGCTGGCCTGGCAGAACTTTCTTTAGTCACTGCGTCCCTAGCCCCGCCCCTACTTCTCTGCTTCTGCTCTGGCTGTGCTGAACCGCACCCCCAGTGAATTTCTTCTTAGGCAGCGGTTGACCTTGTCCTGCCCTCTGTGGTTTTATTTTGGAGGTGGAAAGTAGAGACCTCGCTCAAAGCTGTGAAATCTTCAAAGCCAACCTTCACCAGATGATCTCCTAAATCCCTTCCTCTGACGTCAGTGACCCAATGCAGCCATTTACCTGAGAGACAGTCACGTACGGTCTGTGTCTTACTGACACCCTAAGGCTGCTCTACTGTCCGGACATCTTCCGATCAACTTGCCACATCTGGTCATTCAGCTCCTGAACCATTGCTAAAGAACAGGATGTGGTTTCACAAGTAAGCCAACATTTTGATACTTTTTAATAGTGTGGAACCCAAGCCAATATGACTATCACGGGGAGGCAGATCCTTTGACCTGGTATATAATCTTATATCTCTGGATGCGGGGCTAATGACAGCGGTTTCTTTGGGCATAGAGATGAATGGACAATGTTCTGATGTTCAAAAATCAACCCCAGGGTTCTTTATGTGTCTTTTTTAAAAAAATATTTATTTATTTATTATGTGTACAATATTCTGTTTGCATGTATGCCTGCAGGCCAGAAAAGGACACCGGACCTTATTACAGGTGGTTGTGAGCCACCATGTGGTTCCTGGGAATTGAACTCAGGACCTTTAGAAGAGCAGGCAATGCTCTTAACCACTGAGCCATCTCTCCAGCCCCCTCTTCATGTGTCTTTAACCAGCCTAGTCGGTGGCGACTGAGACCTCCTGGACACTTGCAGCTTAAGCTCCATACCTCTTCTCTTAACTGACAGTTCAGTACCTGGCGCTGAAGGGCTTCATTCTGCATTCACTGAGCATCTCTGATCACGCGGTAAATTGGTGAAAGCAACAGACACTAGAGGGGCCTGCTGCCCACCAGCCTCAGTCCAGCCACAGCCACCCCTGTGAGCCTCGGCTTCCTCGCCGTAAAGGAAACAAACTAAAAAACGTGGCTTTGAAATCGGCAGCCCTTGCATTTTATTGTATTCTTTTGCTTTGTTTTTGTTGCTTGGGGTTCTTGAGACTTGTGTGCAAGATATTAGTTTGGAATCCAAAGGGGAGGATGCATGACAAACCTATTGCTATAGCGAGAATGCCTGGGACATGGAAAAGCCAGCGAGGCTCCCTGCCCTGCTCCAGGAACTGGCGATTGTTCTCAGTGATGGCCCTGCTCCTAGGAAGGATGAATGAAGAGAGGAAGAAACCTGGAAATGAGGATTGGCTCCAGATACTGGGCTGCCACAGCTCTTCAAATCAAGGGGGCATTGTTTTATTAGAATTTGAGAGCCATTAATGATTTTTGAGGGCAGAGTTTTGGTTTACCCGAAGCTACAGCTAATAAAGATAGCCGGGCGGTGATGGCGCACGCCTTTAATCCCGGCACTCAGGAGGCAGAGGGAGGTGGATCTCAGTGAGTTTGAGGTCAACTTGGTCTACAGAGAGAATTCTGGATATTGAGAGGTAGTGAGGGTCTCTGTGTTAGGGTGGTCGTTAAGACTCTGGCCTGGATTCATTTATTTGGTGACAATGAATGAGACACTGGAGGCTCGATGTAGGGAGTGAGGACCGGGACTGAGGGACCATGTACAGACGAGAAGAACTTGACATGGTTCTGCAGTTGAGCTGAGAAACTGGGAATAGTGCCAAAGGGAGAAAAAAGGTGATGCCATTATTTCACATTTGTATGCCATGCCTCTAATCCCAGCCCTTGGAAGGGAAGCAGAGGCAGGTGGATCTCTGCAATGGAAGCCAGCCTGGTCTAGAGACAGAGTGAGTTCCTCAACAGCCAAGGCTACACAGATAAACCCAATCTCAAACAACAACAACAACAACAGCAGCAACAACAAAACCCCCAAAACAAACTCACATAAAACAAATAAACATCCCCCTACTACCACCAAAGCAAAGGTCACGAATCAGGAGTCAGATGCTCGCTGGGTCTGGTGGGCTGCACTGGACCTGGTGTTCAGAGCTGTTGGTGCGGACATTTCCAAGTGAATACTGGAAATATCCTAATGTCGGGGCTGGGGAGATGGCTCAGAGGTTAAGAGCACTAGCTCCTCTTTCAGAGGACCTGAGTTCAATTCCCAGAAACCACGTGGTGGTTCACAACCAACTATAATGAAATAAGACACCTTCTTCTGACCTATAGGAATATATGCAAGTAGAATACTGTACATATAATAAATAAATAAATATTAAATAAGACAGTGATTGTAGGGCGCCAAGGTGCCACAACCCTGCCGTCATTTCCTGCCTCTCAAGCAGCTTCGGCCCCGCCCCGAGGCGCTTGGTGCGCCTTCCCGAATGGGGCGATCCAGCCGCCAATCGTGAGCTGACGCGCGTAAGATCAGGAGCGGCCAGAGCCATTAAGACATGGCCACATCTCAGGTGCCAGGTTCCGGGGTCCTTCACCATCATCCTCAAGTTGTGCGCTCCCAATAAAGAATGTTCTAAGAAGAATCCTGTTGTGGTCGTCTCTTCTGCTGGCGGACGTGGCTGCCACAAGTGATTATTTATAAAAGTACCCTAATGTTTGTAGTAGTTGTAACCGGTCACATGTATTTTGAGGTTTCATAAGTTGGTGCTTACTGTGCTTTAATTGGGCTTCCTGCCACCACATAGGCTGATAGACAGGAGCTGAATTAGGCAGGGGAAGGAGGAATGAAGGGAAAGGAAAGGGGGAAGGGGAACACATTTTCAAGAATATCACTTTGCCATGACCCTTAGGACCCTCAAGCCTCGTGGCATTGCAGTAGAAAGAGGCAGCCCTAACCCTTCTTCCAGCATAAGTAATCTCAGTGTTGAGGAGATAGAGTCAGGAGGATCCCTTTCAGCCAGCCTAGCTGAATTGGTGAGCCCCAGCCCAGTGCGAGACCATGTATCAGCAAAAACAACGTGGAGGGCTCCTGAAGAATGCTGGCACTCAGGGCTGACCTGTGGCCTTCACACTCATGCACACATAGGCTTCCTCTACCCCGTTAGCACAGACACATACAAATGGTGTGCGGCTCATTGACGGCTAATTATGAGAGAACTGGGTGCGTTGCGGGTCAGGGAGTGGGTTGGCGCGGGGGAGTGGAAGCTGTGGACTGAGGGATGGCAAGAGCAGTTCTACAAAACATTGTGTCCCCAGGGAAAACATGGGGTTTAAAAAAACACACACTGGATATTTTCCTTCATAAAGTTATCAGAAGCGATCACGTCCCTGGTCACACTTTGTATATGAAGCCTTGCAAACATACAGCAGGAAGGTGTTCCGAGAGAGCCGTTACCATCACAGTAGGCTGCGGAGTGAGGCCACCGCTGTCAAGATCTCGCTGGGTTTCCGGTCAGTCTTGAAGGAATGCTTGGTCTGACAGAAAAGACTTGGAACAGTCCGCTTCTCTCCCCCTCTTGCATCTTCCACTCCAGTCACAGGTTAATGACTTGGGGCCCCTGGGGCAGTTGCTTTCTCTCTGGAGCCTGCCCTGCAGCTGGAAGGAGCCCTATTGTTCCAGCTGTCTAACCCTTAGCCTTAGCCTCCTGGCTTTGGCCTCCTAGGTTTGTAATACCTTGGCTGATTCACTTGTCTGAATTGTATGGTCTTAGTGAGAAACTAACAGCAGAATCTGATTGCTTCTTCTGAAGAAGCAGGAACAGGTTTGGGTCCTGTTTTGCTAAGGCTGACCGTTCTGTGCTGGTCTTTGTGACCGACTTATGGTCATTGTTGTTGATTTATTTTAACAGCAGGTGGGGGGTCTGGTGGGCAGACAAACTTTATATTCTGTCGGGGGGGGCAGAGTTCAGAAGCTCGTCTTCCTGATTTCTGGGAGCGCTAGGAGTTTGCTTAGCAACTGGCCTGGGACATCCCTGTCCTTGCTACTGGTGTCCCCCAAACACTGGACACTTAATGATGTGAGGCATGGAGTTGTGTTCAGGACCATATGTGTATTTTGTGCAAATGATGGCAGAGTTTATCTTGATGAGATGGACCTGAGTCTATCACCCAGTCCAACAAAATGAGGGAGAAGAAGCCAATAAAATAAAATAAATAAAACAAATAAATAGCAGAGGCAGTAGGGAATGACGCTCTTATGCCTTGCTTTTCTGTCTTATGTGGCCTCATTCCAGTCTGTTGCCATTAGCTCTGGCCTGTCTGTGGGACACCCTTGTGCAATGGCCTCAGAGGAAGGGAGCTTCTACATTTCTGTTTGACCAGGCTCCTTGCCAAAGCCTGAGTTCAAAGTGCAGTTTCCAGTAATTTGAGGGGGACTTCTCTGAGACTTCACTGGGCCAGGACAGAAGCCTGCAAGTTCAAGTAATTTTTCCTATTTGCTGTCATTCCTTATGAGGAGAAGGAGGCCAGTTGAGGCACTGGTGGCTAAGGCTGTTTTCTTGGTGGATGATCGGGCCTCTCCATCTCTGGTCATCTGCTATGGAATTATCCTTTTTGTACACTGTGAAGATTTGTCACTGTGATTGGCTTAATAAAGAAACTGACTGGCCAATAGCTGAACAGAATAAAGTTAGGCAGGAGAGCCAAACTGAGAATGATGGGAAGAAGAGGGGAAGAGTCAGAGGAATTGCCAGACAGACAGAGCCTAAGCAAGATATGCTGGAGAAGTAAATGCCATGAGTCTTGGGGCAGCACATAGATGGATAGAAATGGGTTAATTTAAGTTGTAAGAGCTAATTAGTAATAAGCCTGAGCTATTGACTGAACATTTCTAAATAATATTATAACTCCATGTTGGTTATTTGGGAGCCAGCGGGTTGTCGGGGCAGGAAAACTCTACCTACAGTCATCTGCAACCTGTTCTCTCCCATCCCATCCTGCCATGGGGAGCCTGGCCCAGAATGGAACTAGACTTTACATTACACCTTACAGTTACCTCCTTCTTAGAGCATTAAGGGCAGCCTGTGTTGTCATTTCTCCTCTGCAACCCTCTTCTCCACCCTGTACCTTCCCTGTCTCTCAAAACATGGTAATTGGGAGTGGATCTTTGTTAAATGAAGGGGTGGGTAAAGGTGGTGTCTTACCTCAGAGAATTGGTTGGCAGTACAGTGGCCTTTCTATTGGGTAGAGACACATAGGGACAGTGTTTAAATGAATTGTGTTTTTCCTGGGCACTAGATGAGTCATTCTTGGCATGGGTATGACATGGCTCAAAGCCATCTTCTGAGGTTGAGCAAGGAGAGTCTTAGGCCGCCGCCGAGATCTTGAGCCCTGCCACACAGGACAGTGGCTTTTTAAGACAGTTACTTTACCTTAACTATCCCAAGGCCACAGAAACAAACCCTGGGGCACACAAGAGAGTATGGAAATAGTTCTACCCCACACTAAGATCTACAACATACTTTTCATTTGTTAATCCACCTTGTAAGTTATCCATGGTGCATTTCCTCCAACCTGGAAACCCAGGTCTAGCAATCTCCCATTGTAATATCCTTTTGCAACATTACAACATCCTTCTGTAACATTGTAGCATCCTTTTGTAACATTAAAATGTCCTTTTGTAACATTGTAGCATCCTTCTGTAATAGTGTAGCATCCTTCTGTAACATTGTAATGTCCCTCCGTAACATTATAGCATCCTTCTGTAACATCATAGCATCCTTATAAAACATTGTAATGTCCTTCTGTAACATCATAGCATCCTTCTAAAACATTGTAGTGTCCTTCTGTAACATCCTAACATTCTTCTGTAACATTGCAACTTCTGTAACATTGTAAAGTCCTTCTGTAGCAGTTGGGGTGTGTATAGTGATTAAGAGGACTCCCAAAAGAGGAATTAATCTAAGAAATACAAAGCCATGTTGATGAAAAATACCATTTAAATATTTTTATTGGGAAGGAAGTGCTCTCTGAAACCACCTAAATATGTCTATCTATACAATTCCAAAATAGCTCGCTAAAGTTTTAAAAATTACTTCTTGGTTGTATGACTTTTATTATACAATTAATGGCTTGTACCTTGTGTAACTTTACTCATCTTTATTAAGGTAGTTTTTTTAAAAAAAAACTACTTACATAGGCAAATTGGTTATTTGTTGTTAAAGTGTGGTATGAAGACATGAAGAGTCTTAAATATCTCTGTAGTCTTTACTCACAAACAAGCAAACAAACCATCTTGTGACAATGACAACAACAACAACAACAACAACACAATGAAAAACAAAAACCCAGGTGCCTGGCTAACTCTGTAGGCGAATCTTAGAGATGACAGAGAGGCTTTTAAAACTTCTCCTTACCACTGAGCCAAGTAGAGGGCTCGGTTGATGAAATGCTTGCTGCATAAGCATGAAGACCCGAATCTGGGTTCCCAGCACCCACATAAAAAGTGGGTGCAGTAGGCAGAACACTTACATAATCCCAGCTCCAAGGAAGTGGGGGCAGGTAAATCTGCAGGACTTGCAGGCCAGCCAGCCTAGCTGATCCAGGTTCAGTGGTTCAGTGAGTGATTCTGTCATAAAAAGTAATATGGCAAGGGTTGAAGAAGACACTAAGGAAGACTTCTGGTTTTTATGCGTGCATTCACATGTACCTATATGAACATGTGCACGTGCGTGCAAACACACACACACACTGTAATGTTCTTCTGTAACATTGTAATGTCCTTAAATGTTAGTCCACATTGTGATAAAATGAAACTAGCCAATGTAGACTCTTGGACAAAGATGGTCATCACTGACCAGATGTTTTCAAGCAGGGTATGGTCCCCCCTCAGCTGGCTAGTTCTCACACACCCTTTGCAAGAGAATCCAGGCACCTAAAAAAGATGCTGGTGTCAAAATGGATCATGTTTGTCACTTCTGTGGATTCGTGTTGACGCCTACGGTTGTTGGTCTGGCTAACTGTAGTTAGAGCTTTCCAGAAATAGCTCTGGCAGTTTTATCTGCTTCTGAGGCACCTGAAGAAACTACAATAGCTTGTGATCGCCATGAGGCCAGAAGCGCTGAGGTTTCATCTTGAGAAATTGACGTATGCTGAGAGTTGACTCCTCCTCTCCCACGGCACCTCAGGGGACTCTGTTATTCTTCACACATCCTGGTCCATGGAGCTGTAAAACTCCAGCCAAGAGAGCAACATTTGGTTCTTTAGTGAGCCCCCCCACCAATTACTCCAGTGGATGGTAGAAATAGTATACTAAAGTTTAGGGGAAAAAAATCAAGTTTTTTGAGGGAGAAGTATTTTTATGTTTTTATATTTATACAATTTTTAATATTGTATTTTAAACGTCACTAATGTATTAAAATGACTGTGAAGTCAGTTGACTTTTAAAAATAAATGTATGTTCACACATCTCAGGCACACAGTGGAGGATTTTTCACGCTACAGTGAGGCTGGAGAGTCTGGATGGCAGAGGAACTTCTGCGGTCATAGCTTCAGTTGTTCTTAGGTTTGGGTATCTTGAGAAAAATATTTTTAAAGAACCATGCTGTAACAACTGATACTTTCTCCCTGTTTAGTAGAAGGGGCATCCATCGGTCACAGAGCTACAGGACTTAGATGGACACCATTGAGAGGACACATAAGCAATCTACCCCGTTTTTGCCAAACTGAAGAAAGCAGCCGCATAGATTGGGTACAGCCTTGACCAGAACCACTCAGAAAGGGCAAGCGATGTCAGAGGTGTGTTTAGTATGTTCATGGCCCTGGGGTCCATCCCTAGTGAACTTGGGTACATTTGTGCACACCCACACCCTCATGCAATGAAGGTGTTTGGAGACAATTATTCACACTGCAGAAGTGCCCCTCCTTGCAGACATGGCCGTGTAACCCTGTTCAGGTCACACTTCCGCTATGAGGTGTAAATCCTCCCCCTTTGGTTCTTCAGCTGAGGTACTTCTGCAAAATCAGTACTGACTCTACTTTAATAATAATAAAAAGATTTTTTATTTTATTTTGTTTGTGTGGATGGATGTTTTGCTTGTGTGTGTCTGTGCACCATGGGCATTGTGCATGGAAGTCAGAAGAGGGCAACTGATCCCCTGGGATGGTAGTTATGGATAGTTGTTAGGGCTGTGTGGGTGCTGGGGCTTGAACCCAGGACCTCGGCAAGAGCCACAGGCGCTGCGCCATCTCTCCAGCTTCCTGATTCTACTTTTACCCCTTCTCTTCCTCCTCAGTTTCTTTGGGTGTTTTTCTTCCAACTCAAGATCTCAAAGCCATCCTGACCACCAGGTGGAAAGGAGGGAACTAAAACATAAGGAATGTTTCCACATGGCTTAAGCTTCCTAGCGTCACTGACTAAAGTGCTCTAAAGCTCAGAACCATGGAGTCATAGTTCTAGTCCACACGCGCCGGAGATGGCAGTTATTAGGGAGGTTTCTATAGCTCTCGGGGCAGGGCTCTGGACTCCTTTGCAGCCTCTACCCAGCAGGGATTTGGCATCCACCACCCCTGCAAGGTGTGACCTCATAGTTTCACTTAAAATGAGTTTCCCTGATATGTTTAAAAATACGGCTGAATCACAACACGACTCTGTTGCATAAAGCAAGGTCCCGGGGTTTCTTTTCTCCTGTGACTGTGGGTGCTGGGCTGGAGAGCCATGCTGGCCGAGGGCACAGGTCTTCCTGTAAGGCTACTTCTCTCCTAACACCCTCTGTCTTAGTCTTTATTTTCAAGGTGACCTCAGATAGCTTAGCCTGAAAGTTATACATCTGGGCTGTCATTTAAACCTTCCAACTCAGTTCTCTCTCTCTCTCTCTCTCTCTCTCTCTCTCTCTCTCTCTCTCTCTCCCTCATTATCTCTAACTGCCTGGGCTTTTTAATGTGGCTTCCTGGGACCCTACTCAAGGTGTTAGACTTGAGTGTTGAACACACTTACCTGCCGAGTCATCTGACTGGCCCCTCCTTTGGTTTTTTGAAATTTTAATACCTGGATTACTAACTGTGGGTGAAAATAGCAAGTTCTTACAGTGTCTGTGTTAGCATTCCAAACATACCGTACCCTTTCTTCTAAGACTGTCATATCTATTATTTTTTTTTTTAAAAAAAGACATACAACTTTTAAAACTCAAATGACTTTTTCCAAGCCAGTTCTCTAATCTCAGACATAAATCTTGCTCCATTAAGAAAAGGAACCAGGCAGTATGTTGGAAGGATCTAAACTCAAGAGAAACAAAACATTTTCAAGGTTAGGCATGGAATTATTTCCACAGCTTTTGCTTATGAAGCATGCTAAATTAAAAGTCTGTGTTCCGGCACACATCCAGTGAGCAGATGGATGGGTCTAGACGTGGATGCTGTCTGTCCTTCCTCAACAGTCCTGCAGGCACGCTGCAGGTAAAGGTGTCAGCATGCGGGCCTCTGTCTCCAGCCTGGCTTCAGGGTCGCAGAATTGGCGAGAGCCAGTGAAATGATCTTTCCTTTTTGTCTTTGGTCGTATTGTTGAGAGGACAGAAGACACGGTTTATCCTGGAGCATATATAAATGACTAAGTCCCGTGAGCATACATATCATTTCCGTCTCCTCCAAATGCAACGCTCCAACATGGAAGCAGTTTCGTGATGTTCTCAAGTCGTACAGAACAGATTTAGTCATAAACCATGGCAAGTTTAAAACACATCGGTGGGCATCTCAGACAGGCAGGGCCAGCAAGAAGCTTAGCTACAGGCCCAAAACGCTGACTTTTTAGCTCTTGGATTGGTGGAATCCAGGGGTCTGCTTCCCAAACATTTTTTATCTATTAGTCACAGGGTGTTAGTTCTGACACTGAGGTGGTGCAGGAGAATTATCTGTATTCTGTCAATCATATTTTAATAAAACGCTGATTGGCCAGGCAGGCAGTATAGGTGGAAAAACCAGACAGGAAGTAGAGGTGATGCAATGAGAACAGGAGAATTCTGGGAAGCAGAGAGGTTCCTCTGCCACTCCTGTACAGACCACCGAAGAGACAGCATGTAACCTGCCCAGCTGAAAAAGGTATGGAGCCATTATGGCTAACATAGATCAGAATAATGGGTTAATATAAGTTATAAGAGTTAACAAGAAGCCTGACCCTATGGGCCAATCAGTTTATAACCTAATGGAGTCCTGTGTATAATTTCTCTTTGAGATTTGCCAGCTGTTGGGGTACCAGGCGGGACAGAAGCCCCAACAAGCCGGCCCCCGTCATGTTACACCGAGGTGGGGAGGAGTTCAGAGGGCTAGAACCAGCCCGGGATAAGAATTAAGCCTCTGGACCTGCATCCTTCCTGTCTGTCCCAGAACTGCAGCTCTGCTAAGTCAGTGTCTGCCGACCCCACTTCTTTCCAGGAATTCTTGTTCACAGGGGGCTAGGAGTCGTTCTGTGATGTCCTGTAAATACACAACACTCCTGGAGTTATCCAAATACTAAGCATTATCGAGAACTTGGGATAGGCACACACAGGGCTCACACGGAGAGAGGATGTGGTGGACACTTAAATCCTAGAGGCTATGGATGGTAGGTTTGGTGGTATTCTTCTATTTTCTTTTTTGAACATTTATTTATGTGTTGTGTGTGTGCTATAGTGCAAGTGTGGAAGTCAGAGGGAAATTTGGGGGGGTCCATTCTCTCCTCTTACCATGTGGTCTCAGGACTTGGGGCATCAGGCTTGAGAGCGAGTGCTTTCACCCACTGAGCCATCTTGCGGGCCTTTGAGGCTGTTCTGCTGACTTAGGTTCCTGACAATCTTTTAGCTGCTCAAGGGTTGCCACTAATGTTTGAGCAGATGTTTTTCATGATAGCAGCCTCTTTCAATCAGTCACATTTGCTTTCCTCAGTTTCTTTTATAAGATTAGCTTTGTTCAACTTCCAATTCTTTTAAACTGTGCCAGGATCAAACCTAGGGCTTCACACAACCCAGGTAAGTGTTTTACCTCAAGTCTGCAGTCTTCTCTTTAAAACGTTCACTTTTAGCTAGATGTGGTAGTGTATGCTTTTAATCCCAGTGTCTGGTTGTCAGAGGCAGGAGGATATCTGTGAGTTCAAGGCCAGCCTCGTCTACACAGTGAGTTCCAGGACAGCTTGAGCTTCAAAGTAAGACCTTGTCTCAAAACAAAAACAAAAACAAAAGACAAAAACAAAGAAACAAACAAAAAGTTAACAGTTATCCAGGCTCAGCGGCCCATGCCTGCAGTCCCAGCATTCTGTAGACTGGAGAAGTTTGGGCCAAGCATTTCCTATTTGTGGCGGAGTACTCTACCAACATTTATTTTCTGTACCTTGGTCAGTTATGAGTGTCTGTGTTAACTACCATCTACTGCACAAAGAGACTTTGCTGAGATCTGAACACTACACTAATCTATGGTACAGAGACATAAATTTAGAGGGCAGTTTGCTGTTATACCCAGTTAGCAAAATAATAGTCGGTTCACCTCTGCGGCCTGTGAGTTACCGAACTGTTCCCAGCCATGGGTTCTTGGAGTTCTGGTAACCAATCAGAAAGTGGTTGGTTACCCCCATAACATTTTGCCACCAAGGGGTATATCTTACCATGCTAGTCATCACTGTAATTCAGAGCACTCACAGATGAGGGAAACTGTTGATGACCCCCACCACTCCCAGCCCCTAGCATTCTACATAGCTCCTTCCAGTACTATGAGAGATGGTCAGAGGGGAGGAGGCTCCTTCATCAGTATGAGCTTGATCTGTCCAAGTCCTGTGGCAGAAGTGTGATGTCTTCAGCAATGGGCCCTTACTGTCAAGTTCTGGTGAGCAAATAGGAGCTTTGGCAATAGCCTGTATGGTTTTGGGGGCGTTGTCTCAGGGTCACCCTTGATCAATAATTTGAGGGGTGCTATCCCATTTTTGGCACTGGCACCAACTGACCTTTTAATTGTGGGCTCTTCAGACTGAGCTTGGGACCGTGTGCTTGCAGGACGAACCCTTCACTGACCGAGCTGAGACCCTGCGCTTGTCCTGTGTATGCAATGAACGCCCTGTCTCTCATCTATAAAATGAGGACAGTAACACAATTATTTTCAGTTTGGGGAGCATTCAATGAGACAGTGTGCAGGTGGCAAGCATGTCTGGCAACCTGCCTGTGCGCAGTAGGCACGCAGGGAATACTAGCTACTTCATGAAACAGTAATAAGAATGACTTCAACATTGCTGAACCTGGAGGTGTTCCTCCATGAACACGCTTTAGGGCAGGGTGTGATTACAGCACATGAAACAGAGACTCCTTTCATAAATCCAAATCTAATAACGGTAATAATAATAAATACACTTTTTCATCTGCTGGGGATTAAATCCAGGATTTCATGGATGGTAGTCAAGTACTCTACCCCTAGGCTTTATCTTTAAGCCAAAAAGCTTATATATGTATTTGCTTAGTATAACAGTGTGTAATTCTGGACCGTATATACAGTAGGATATAGGAGAGCAGGGCTGTGGGGTAGGAAAAAATGGAAAAGAGGAAGTTGAAAATTAAATGACTAAGTAATATATATTATCAACATATTACTGATACTGTGATAAAAGACACATACATAGGCATACAAATAAGTACTCAGAGGAGAGCCTTCAAATATTAATGAGCTTGTCTCAGAGGTGCTGGGTTGCCCAGTGGATTTCCTTCCTCACATGTTACAATAAGCACAAATTATTTTTGCAATCAGGAAAAGGCGGTAAAATCTTTCTACTGTTGAGAAAGAACAAAGCAACAGTATTTCCATGGCTCTTGTATGCATATATGCATGGGAGAAAGAGGCCTTTGGAGTTGTTATAGCCCCTTAGAAGAAACACCAGGGCATGAGGTCCGAACCGAAGGCAAATTTGTGTTGTGCGAATCTCATGCCTGCTACCTCAGTCTTCTGAGGGATTGTGTGAACCAGAAATGCAAACACAGGCAGCAGAGCCTCAAGTTCCTGAACAACACACAGAAATGAGCTACAGCACCTAGGACTGTGCGTGATTCAACCACAGTGGCTGCAAGGGTTGCAAATCTGCCAGGGGTTCTAGAAAATACCATGAAAGATAGTTTTGCTTTATTTATTAATTTGTTTTTCACTATTTATTTATAAACTCCTGCTCATGCGTCTGTAGCTAAGAGCACATGCTGCTCCTGTACTCACACCAGGCAGCTCACATGCTTGCAACTCCAGCTCTAGCTGATGCAGCACCCTCCTCTGGACCCCAGGGGCCCTTGCAGTCACATACATGAACCTTCACACAAACACAGGCACATGTACATAATTAAAGCTAAAACTAAAATCTTCAAATCCAAACCTCCCTGTCAATGGCCAGCTCTTCTAAGGGAAGGCTATGGATGTAGTTCAGTAATAGGGCACTGGCCGCCATGCTTCAGCAGTAGACACCAAGTCTGTTCCCAGCTCCGCAAAGGAACAGCTTGCAAAGTTGAGACTCAGTGCATGTGTGGAAGTCAGGATACAACATTCTCCAGGAACTGTGCTTCTCTTTTGTTGTTGAGAGCCGGTAACTCTGTGGTCTAGAGCTCGCCAAGTAGGCTAGGCTGACTGGTCCTCCAGCCCCAGGGATCCTCCTGTCCCACCTCCCCAGCGCTGGGGTTACAATAGTGTGCTTACCTATCACATCCATCTGAGCGAGCCATCTCCCCAGATGTCAGGGGTCCTTTAATTTGATGTTTAAAGATCCCAGTTCTTTCTTTTCTTTTCTTTTCTTTTCTTTTCTTTCTTTCTTTCTTTCTTTCTTTCTTTCTTTCTTTCTTTCTTTTTTTAATTTTCGAGGCAGGGTTTCTCTGTAGCTTTGAAGCCTATCCTGGAACTAGCTCTTGTAGACCAGGTTGGCCTTGAACTCACAGAGATCCGCCTGCCTCCGCCTCCTAAGTGCTGGGATTAAAGGCGTGTGCTACCACTGCCTGGCTAATTCAGTGCCTACTTTGCAGTACCCATCAGATACTTCTGCTTTCCTCCACTCATGCCCTTCTTACTCCTCTTATCCTGAATCTTACTCCTCCCTTGCATTTAAGCTCAAAGTCATCTCACTGGGAGGGCTGGTGCGGTGCCCGGTCCTTGGGGGCTTCTCTGCAGTCTCCATACCTTACTTCCTCTTCAAGGATGATGTGGGCAGACGCAGGACAGGTTCCATGGCCACCCACCCTTGCTCCCTTAGACTCTCTTCCTCACACGCCACTCTTTCTCTACCTGGCAAACTTCCCGAGGGAGTTTGAGCCTCTTTCTTTCCTGTTTCCACAGTTCTTAATGTGTTGCCTTGGCTATGGTTAGCATGCAGTAAATATTTGCTCAGTGGTAGATAGGACCTTTTTTGAAACCAGAAATATGTGGCAATCCTGCAATTAGAGCATGTGTCAAGGCCCTTGTGTGGAAACCAGCTGATTTGCATAAAAGCTCATCTGTCTAGATAAGGATGTCTTACATAAACATGGAACCTTCTAATGACTTTCCACGCCTCAAAAAACGCGTGCGCACCCCCATGACATGAACCTACATTTGACATAAGTGGGGATGAGTGAGAAACAAAACCACATGAAAGACATTAAAAATGTGGAGACCCAGGAACAGGGAAATATTAATAAAGATTAATAGCCGCTAACACTTGTATGGATTTTATTATGTGCTAGATTGTCAAAATGCTTTACATAGATGAAGTCACTCCATCTTTTAAGCAGCCCTAGAGGGAGGCCTGCTGTGATTGGCCCCATGCCAGAGAGGGTGAAACACAATTGAACTGGCTCTGCCTGTCCCTAGAAGTTTCTTAAGCTGTTTAATTGAAATGTGAATGGTTTTGTGATTTTCTTCTTGTAAAATTTCCTATATGGCTTCATCTACACAAAGCCTATGCTCTCAAGTACTATATAAATGAGACCACATTCTACTCAAGGTGTCATTTATAAGGAATAAACTTGGTTTAAAGAAAAACTAGCAAATATTCCCCCCCCCAGTTATCATTCCCCCCCCCCCCAAAAAAAGCTTTTCTAAGGTAAACAGTCTTCAGGGAGACTAGAATTCTTTCATTGCCTGTTGACAGAGTTTTCTGTCTTGCCTGATCCCGCAGCTGTTTAGTCTTAAATAAACACACAGAGGTCTACATTAATCATAAACTGGTTGGCCTATTAGCTCAGGCTTCTTATTAACTCTTATAACTTATATTAGCCCATAATTCTTGTCTGTGCTAGCCACATGGCTTGGTACCTTTTTTGGCGAGGCAGTCACATTTTGCTTACTCTGTTTCTAGATGACGGCTGCAAACTGAACCTTTCCTCTTCCCAGAATTCTCCTGTTCTCCTTGCCCTGCCCATACTTCCTGCCTGGCTACTGGCCAATCAGTGTTTTATTAAAATACAATTGACAGAGTATAGACCATTGTCCCCCAGCAATTGCCTTTCTGTGAGAATGTTTTTTAAACCTAGAATTTGTTTCCTAGAGTTCCAACCTGCCTTTTTAATAGCTACATCTGGTTTTAAACCAAAGACAGCTTTATTAGTATACTCATTCAGATGCCGTTGGCCGTACATGGTTGTGCATTCATCCCCGAAGGTTGAAGATTTACTGTTAGCGAAGGATGCTCAGGAGACTGTTCTCATATCTCCACGGGGAATTCCAGTGCTTCCTCAAAAATGTCCTGAGCCTCGTGTTATCTCAGTTCTTAAGGACGACCCTATCCCCCAACAGCTGCGGCACTTTGGGGTCTGAACCATCGAGGAGACTTCAGGTTTTCCCTTGTTGAGGCCTCCTGGGCCGTTTCAGCAGGTGATGGCTAATTTCAACCATCTTCTATGGATTCGGGTTTGTTAAGCTTCCAAGGACAATCTTTCCCCGTGGAGCCACTTGGATAGGCTTTGGTATCCCACAAGCTGGGCTCTCCACTGAACGTTAGCAGCTTTTAGAATGGATAGAGCTCAGCCAGTAAAAATGCTTACCACCAAGCCCGATGCCCTGAATTCCATCCTTGGAGCCACATGCTCCCAAGGAGAGGATGACTGCACCTAGAAGTTGCCCTCCAACTTCTCCATGTAAGCTATGGTGTGCCTCCCTGTAATAACTAAGCAAGTAGCTGTAAACAAAGCAAAACAACAACAACAAAACCAAAGAAATGGTTTGGAGCAAACCAGAGCTTTGGGAAATGAAACTGCCTTGGGTAATATAGAGCAGCTTCCCTTTGCTTAATAGGTAGTTAAAGTGTGATCTAACCTTATTTTTCCTTGGATAAATTCTGCTCACACTTCATAATGCCAAGAGATATTAATTTTTCTCACCTTCATAATGATAGAAGAAATGTAAACAACCACGTGCTTGTTTTCCCAGGGCGTCAGAAGAAATACAAACAAAACGCAATGGAGTCTCTCTGTCAAAGGCCTGGCAAGATCAACTATTGGCTAGATTTTTCAGGGACCTGTTTTGCATTAAAATACCAAATAAAACAACATGATGGATTATTTTGGCACCATATAAGCTGCCCTTGTGGGATGAATGTTGTATATGAAAGATGGCCAGTTGCTGTCACGGTTGATGGGTTTTTTCTTTTCTTTTCTTTTTTGTCTACAAGCTCAGTGTATGCGCATCCCAAGGCTCAAGAGTATTTCCCAATTCTATGTGAGGAATGATGAAGACCCTTTCTGTAACAGAGACCAACTTTATCTTTCTGGTTTGAGAACTGTCTGGAAGCTGCTGTCTTGCCTGTCATACCACTTGAGTTCCTAGGGCTTTGTGTGTGATGTATTGTCACTATTCAGCTCTCTCTCTCTCTCTCTCTCTCTCTCTCTCTCTCTCTCTCTCTCTCTTGTGTTTTAATGTTGACTAAAAGCGTTGGTCATATTTAACAACGCAGTGCAACACATAGCTCAGGCAGGAGAGAAGCTCAATTTTAGTCTGATGGGATCATTTGGGGCCGCTGGTAAGGGATCTATCTTAGAGGTCCAAACCAAGGGTGGATTTTGCATTGAGTGGAGATAAAGACAGAGGTCGTGGAGACTACAGCCTGGAGTCTCCAGGGTTCCACCTTACTTTACACTTTTGTGATATAGGACGACACATCTCATCAATGGATCCTTCTTGTACATCTATTAATAAGAGAAATAAGAGACCTGATGTGAACTCCCAGGCTAAATAAGGAGGAGATATTTTTGGCACACGTTCATGTTTGTTAGGTAGCTAGCTGTGAGAACTTACCACTAAAATTCCCTCATCTGGGAGGAGGTTTCACTGCAGGTTGGTCACTAAAGCTATCCCGAACCTAAGCACCTTCATTTTCATCCGGATTCCTAACACCTTCACTTCATAGAAAAAGAATAATTTGCAAAGGGGTTGGAGAGATGGCTCAGTAGGCAAGAGCACATGCTGTTCCTGCAGAGGACCAGAGGCTACATCCCAGCATCTGTATTCATGCCCAGTGACTCATAACTACCTGTAGCTCCAGCTCCAAGGGATCTGATGCCCTCTTCAGGCTAGTGGGGGCACTGCACACACACACACACACACACACACACACACACACACACACACACACACCAGTAAGTTCTAAGTATCTCACTCAGGATGAGTTCCTGCTCACCTGTGCCATTTTTCTTCCCTGTCTTAGCTGTACTTGATGGATTATTTATTAATTTGGAATTCAGTACATTTGTAAAAACTAACATAGCCTGTTTATCCTTTCTACCAAAATAGTGATAAAACTCCACCCTTCTGCATTTTGCTTAAGCTTCTTTCAACAGTGTGAAAATTGAAGAAAGAACGCCCTCCTTGCTGGCACTGGGTTAGGGGAGGCTGGAGGTGTGTTTGGATGAGTCCTGCTCACACTTCCACTGAAGGGCAGGTCTTAGCCTTCCAAAGTTCAATAGTGCTCCTGGGAATGAGAGAGATGTTTAGGAATTTGCCTAAAATGGAACATAGCTGGACATTGACCTATGTTTGTTGTCACTGCCCTTTCATTCCAGAAGGGGATGGGAACCAAGCCGCCAGACACAAGTGCTTTTCTGGCTTGCTGCCTGCTTGACTGCCCCAAGAGAGAGCATCCTTCACCCCAACCTGACATTTTATTTGGGTATTCGAGTCACGTACCTTTTAACAAAAACTTTGTCCTTTGGGTCAAAGGACTGGCTAAGGGACCAATGACAAAATTCCTGCAACAAATGTTTCACATAGGGCACAGCCTAGGAATATGCCCTTGTGTTTCCTTGTTTATGAAGTAAATTGAAAGCATTCCTTCAAAATGAAAAGGTCCTAACTAGTGTATTTTCCGTATTCTCTTATAAAACACAGTTCTCAGTTTGACTTACCAGCCAACTGCTCCAACTTTCAACTGATTTCACAGATTGAAGCAGAATTTCAAGTTTGCCCACTCATTGCCTGTCAGAAGCTGATTCATGAGTGATCTGAACATGTAGCCTGGTGGGTGGGGTCTTGGGAGTGAACTTGTGTTTTACGTAGTGGGAATAATTGCTTTTATGGATAAAGGCATGACTGGCACTGTCTTAAATGTGGTTATGAAGTTTATTGAGGGGCTGGGTCCTTCCTCTTTCCTTGGTCTGGGGAAGACAATTTCTCCCACTCACAAAAGTCCCATTTCCCATAGTTCTTTATTGAGGGCTGGAGCTTCTTGAGTCTTCACTCTTCCAAGCCGTTAGCATGTCCCTTGCTGTAGGTGCTGTGCAAGTCTTGTGTAAGCCGCCATGTTGATGAGACTTCATGGTATGTTCTTTCTGACATCTCTAGGAGATACAGTCAGCTTCCTATTACTCATCTCTTACAGCCTTTCTGCTGCTTGTGCTACAGCGAGCCCGAGCCTTAGGTGCAGCAGTTGTGTTGCAATGTATTGTTTGGGACTGGACAGACATGATCTCCTGTTCTTTGCATTTTGATGGGTTGTAGTTTTCTGTAACGGTCTATGTGCACAGAGAAGTTTATTGGATGAGGGGTTAGAACTCACCTCCATGTGGGCATAGGGATAAACATTTGAAGTGTAGTTACAGATTATGTTGGTTTAAGAAAGTGGTGGTTGTAGTTTCTGCTAGGTTTCTGGTACCAGGCATGATTTCCCTTTTGTTCAGCAGTTCTTAGGTCTAGTTAGAGAGTTGTTGGTTACAGCCGAGGTGTGCATACCACTATTGCATCCTGATGGTTATCGTGTCATGTTGGTTGTTTGTGGTTCATAGTGTGTCATAGCTGGGTAGGACTATTATTTGCTTTCCTCCCCTGGAAGCTTGCATGATGCCTTCTGGTACCATGAGAGCTAGTCCTCAGGGTAGAGGCTTTCTGGTAAGATTAGTCTGGGGGTTTTCAGGTCAGATTAGCACTTGTAGAAACTAGGGGAAGGTGATCAACTGGCCAGTTCAGGTGACTTAACCAGAGGCATTCAGGTGCCTCCCTTAGTTTTAGCAAGTATTCATGAACAGCCTGTAGACAGGGGCACTCATTAGAAGCTCACAAAGAAATAGGAGCCTCAGTCCTTGGCATTCCTGTCTCCAGCAAGGACATTCTCAGAACTGCTGCTTCGGGGGTCCTTGTCCTACCTGGCCAGTTTCTATTTCCTGTTCTCATCACTATACTTTTGAGTTGTTAATAAAGGAATATTCAATAAACAGCAATCCATCTGTATGTAGAGTCTCATCCCATTCCCTGTGCATTATTTTTCTGCCTTTGATTTTCACCTAATAGTCAACACTATTTTGCAATGTTGTTAGTATTTCATGTTATTTCCTTGTTGCTTCCACTAGAAGAAATTCCCTCTGAGAGTGGCAACCATATCTGCGAAGTCCACAAAATACATCCCAACAAACAATATACTGCAAGCCACACATACTTATGGATAAGTCAAGAGCAAATATGCTTGAGAAATAATTTCATTTAAAAGTTACTTTTTAATGTAATGTTTAACTGTTGGAGGAGGCTACTTGTTTATCCCGGCCTCCCGGCTAACTTAGAACTGAAATATTCACACAGAAACTGTATTGATTAAATCACTGCTTGGCCCATTAGTTCTAATTTCTTACATCTTAATTTAAGCCATCTCCATTAATCTGTACATCACCACGAGGTCGTTTTCTACCAGTAAAGTTTCAGCTCTATCTCTGATGGTGGCTCCCTGGTGTCTCTCCTACTCTGCCCTTCTTCCTTCCAGCATTCAGTCCAGCCTTCCCTGCCTACCTAAGTTCTGCCCTGCTATAGATCCAAAGCAGTTTCTTTATTCATTAACCAATAAAAGCGACACACAGACAGAAGGACCTCCCATACCACTTAACAATTCATTTTATATGTATGTTTGTGTACCTGTGGGGTGGGGGAGTGGATGCATGTGTGTCTGAAGGGCAGAAGTCAATTCTACTTCAGGAGCCTTGAGACAAGGTCTCTTACTGAACTTGGGGAGTTCCCCAGTTGGGCTAGGCTGACTGACCAACATGTTCCTCATGTTTCCACCTTCCTAGCAACAGGGTTGGAAAGTCACGCCGGCATTAGTGGCTTTTTACCTGGGTTCTGAGGATGAGTTTCAGGTCCTCATACTTATATAACAAATGCTTTACAGAATGAACAAACGCTTTACAGAGGGAGCCATCTTCCTAACCCCTGAGAAAGAAATGAGATATTTTTCTGGCATATTTGGGTGTTTCATCCAAGTGGACATTGATTCAATGTCAGAATGTATCTTTGTAGATACAGTGATAAACTGTCCTCCTTTTCCTATGTAGGGACGCACAGAGAATGCTTGATTTTGATTGCAGATCCTTTTCGGTGAGCTAGGTTTGTAGCCCTGAGAAAAGAATACTATACCTGTGTCCATACACAAAGATCAAGTGCTGAACCCTCAGTGTGCTTATTTCCAGGCTGAGTTCAGTGTGACTCAGGAGGAGGGGTTGACTGACAAGCAGCTTACTGCTCAGCTTGGTCTCTGTAGAGACTTGTGTCTTTCCCAATAACTGATAATATAAAATTTGCTTTCACAGTAAAGCCGAAGATGGTGGCTTAGAGCTGTTTCTTCAGTGTTGCCCCAGACTGGAAAGAATCCAAATATAAAGGAGCTGATGGAGTATGAGGAGTCCGACTGTGAATAGCAAATGCTGTACTGGCAATAGCCTGGAGGGGGTCTCATACGCATTGCGCTAAGTGAAAGAAGTCATCCTGCAAAGGTCGTATTGCATCAATCCATGAGTGCAGAAAGAACTGTGGGAACAGAAACAGTTGCTACCTAGTGTGGTAAGGGAGGGGTCGACTTCAGGGCAGTGGGTACACTTTGGAAATGGAACCATTCTCTCTCTTGAATGTGGGGTGGGGGCTTGTAAGAGTCAAAGTTGACTTGGAAGCCCCACTTGCCCAAGGACAGATAACTTCCTCGAATGTTGGGTGCTGTAGTCCTTGGGAGTTACAAGTCACATGTTTTTGCTCCCCCACACAAGTTTGTTTGCACCAGATATGCTCGATCAGATGTAGGCAGGAAGTATGCAGCCAGGAAATACATCAGGATGTATGTCTACCCCTGATTGAACTCCGTGGGAAATATGGTGACCCTGTATGTTTGCCTTTTTAAGCCCCTGCAAAACGTGACTCATGGCCATTTCCTGGGAACCCACAAGTGGACCTGGCCAGAGTCTATCTTCCTGGCCAAAATTTAATTAATGTTCGCTTCAAATTTGGCTCAAAGATTGTGATATAAAAAGCCATGTGCCTGTATGCATTCGTCAAAACTCACAGAACTGTACATTACAAAAGGAGAATTGATGTACAAATTATATGTTAACATAAAGAGATTCTCAAGTTCACTGTAGACTGGAGATAACCACTGAGCACTGCGAATGTGATGATCTGTAAGAACGTCCCTTTAGCCAAGAGAGCAAATGTGAAGAGAATCTCTAAAGCCGTGAGTGAGCGAAGGCTGGGGCAGGCTGCAGGGAGAGTTTGCGGCGAGCTCTCACTGTATTTGTGCGGCTCCTGTTCTAGGCTGGCTGGGAGAGCCTCACCATGGAGGAAAACCTTCCCCAGTTAGTTCGATGTCTGAGGGAGAGGGAGCAGACACTCCTGAATCACACACCAACTTGGCAAAGGAGTCCCCTCCCTGCAATAGTAACTTTTGAGGCAGGGAACTGGTTAAAATTTATTTTAAGAAGAATCACGGCATTCTGGGAATAAGGCAAATTGGCCGTTTTCCTTGGCTACCGCCAGTCACACAGACCTCCTTGCAGGGGCTTGGCTATCTACGCCGTGACCAGGAGGGCACACCCTGCTCTCGCCCCAGGCAGAGGGGTAATAACAGCGTGCTAGGCTGGTAGTCTGTGTGCTGGAAGGGTTTATGAGGAGGAAGTCCGCAATTACATATTTCTGGGCAAACATTAACCAAGATTGAAACCTAGATTGGAAGAGAAAGAGCAGGCTGGGATCTTTAGCTGCCCTTGGGAGCTGTTCTGTGGATGGTGAACCGTGGTTAGACACCCCTCCCTCTTGCTCTGCTAGCTGGATGGAAGAGAAGACAGAGGCTAGGAGCTGGAGGGAAGCTTTTCTCACACCTGTCCCCAGAGCGCGACTGTAACACACAGTCGCTGTTGATGAGCGATGTTGGGAAAGCACTGTAGCTCCCATAACCAAGGCGAAGCCGCCACACAGGGCCCATTGTTGCCCTCCTACTGATGACCGAATCCATTCATCCCTGTGGCTTCCCAGCTGCCGCTGAGCACTGAGAGAGGCCTCTTCTTGGCAGAGTCACCCAGAGCATCTCAATCACTTCCTACCGTCACCCGAACAATTTTGGTTCAGCGCTGTGGTTTTGTAACTTCTATTTTTAAAGCTTCTTAGACCGAACCCTGATGTGCCCAGTTGGGCTAGGCAAACTTAAAACGAAAACGGGGGAGCTAAAATTAGCTCGACATCAAGATGGTACAGCTCATGTTCATTCTATTTCGGAGCAACCACAGTCATTATATGGAAGGCTTCCTGTGTCTTGTCCTTACCACATGCTTTAGGGAGCCACAGGGCCAGAGGCAGCCATCAAATAAAGAACCCAACGTCTTTCCAGACAAATAGCCCTAACTTCTCTTAGCATAGGTCAGGGCAGAGGATGGCACTCAGAGCAGTGATTGATCCTGTGTTCCTTACCAGCTGATCAAGGTGATGGGACCTTCTCTCAAGGTTGGGTTTGGTGGCCCAGAATTTAACTTCCGTCCCCACAAAGAAAATACAGGTAAAGCCTCCTCTTAGTGTGTCTTCACCAAGAACTCAGAGGTGGACGGATCCACTGAGGAAGAAAACCTGACTCACCACACAGGGTGAAGGACGTTTTGATGAGGGCAGAAGGTCAGAGTTCTAATTCAGTTGCACTCTGTAGCTGGTTGTGTGGTTTGGGCTCAGTTTCACCCGTTGAATTCAGAGGTTTGAACTCAGATTCTAAGGCTCAAAGTTCTGGCATTTCTCAGCTCTTCTGAAGGGAGAGAGAGAATCATTCTCAACTCTCATTGTAACCACAGAGAACCAGCATTTGGCTTTTTTTTTTTTTAAATTCTAGAACATTGTGATTGAAACTGCTTTGGGGGTAAGAAGTCTTGTGAGACAATGTCTATTACTCACCTTCAAGGTACTTGACTTTGAACTGAAGGCCATAGAGTTCTGAATGCTTTGCCCATTGAGCTAAAATTTCCAGGGGGAGACATTAACAACATCTACCCCCCACCCCATCCCCCACCTCTAACCCCCTGGTCCCATTGACAAACAGAGGCAAAATTCCTCTGGGGAGTTCACTCTGGAGAAACCTGTGAGTTTATTGGACTTTTTCATAGAGCACAGTTGAGGGATTAATTTACAGGAATGTGGGTACTCCTCCCCCAGAAGGCTGCACCTGGAAAGTCTTACCCAGCAGGAATGAGGGCTTTCCTGTAGCCATATAGATGGAGCCCCCACCCCAGTCTTTCCTGGCCTATTCCCCCCTGCCCTTAAGACCCTCCTCCAGGTCATGTGAAACTAAGTCAGGGGGCCGAGGGCACCTAGATACCCAGGTGAGGGTCTTGTGACCCTTTCCAGTCCTCTGCAAGAGAGTGTAAACGACCAATAAATCCATTTGGGATAATTCTTTCACAAGGGGACAGAGCTGAATTCCCCAAGATAGAGGCTTCACCTGTTAACCCTTCATTAGCTTGATTGGGATGGTAGGTAGGGCCCAGCCACAAGCCTATTTGAAGTCAGGCTGTATAGTAACCTTTCGGTGTGTCATGGGGAAGCTCAATGGGTTATGTCATCTAAACTGGCAATGCAAGGTTCCTTACAATCTGCTGACTTCCAGGTGTGTCATTATAGTTTTTTTTATTGCCGCCCCCACCCCTGGAGCCTCCGAAAGGGAGGACCCGCAAAGAGAGTATTCAGGGCTACTTGGTCACGGATGACCTGTCTGTTGGTGATAGTGGAGACCGAGAGGTGGGTTACTGAGGGTGAAACTTCAGGACACAAGAAACTGGAATTCTCTGACTCCCTCCAGTGTCTTTTGTAATATCTCCTGTCTAGTCTCCATTTTATCAGTTTGGGTTTTGGCTAGAAGTTTGTCAATCTTATTGATTTTTCTCAAAGAACCAATTCTTTGTTTCATTGATGTGTGTGTGTGTGTGTGTGTGTGTGTGTGTGTGTGTGTGTTGTTTTGTTTCTTTTTCATTGATTTAAGCCATGAGTTTGATTATTTCTTCTGTTCAGGGGCATTCTTCTTGCTTTTCTAGAGCTTTCAGGTGTGTGCCTAAGTTACTAAAGTAACATCTCTCCTATCTTTAGATGTATGCACTCAGTGCTGTGAACCTGTGTCTTAGAACCACCTTCATTGTGTCCCATAGTTTGGGGTATGTTCTGTCTTCATTTTCATTGAATTCCAGAAAGGTTTAAGTTTTCGTCTTAACCCAACTTTCATTCAGTAGAGAGTTGTTCAGCTTCCACGAGTTTGTATACTTTCTGCCGTTTCTGTTGCTGATCCAGCTTTAATCCATGGTGGCCAGATAGGAGGCATATTGTCTCATCTTGTCTTGGTTGTTTGTATTTGGGGCTGGGACCTAGGCATCTGGAGTTATAATGTTAGAAGTATGTCTTGGTGTAGATATCTGGTCTTGCCTTTATTGGGTAGGTGTTCCATTCCTTGGCTGCTGTTGTCCATTTTGGGCCCTAGCCAAGTGTGGTGGCTGCAGGGTTTCTGAGTACCAGGCAAATGTCCTGCTCTGGGATCCCTAGTAGAGATCAGATCTGTGGGTTGGTGGGGAGTCACAAAGGAACGGAAAAGGGGAACAAGGAAGAAGTGAGGGACCCTGGTTGCTGGCTTTACACCACGAGGCTGAGCCCCAAGTTCTTCTTCTTTTTTCTTTCTTTTTGAAAATATTTATTTATTTATCTATCTATCTATTAATTTATTATGTATACAATATTCTTTCTGCCAGAAGAGGGCACCAGACCTCATTACAGATGGTTGTGAGCCACCATGTGGTTGCTGGGAATTGAACTCAGGACCTTTGGAAGAGTAGGCAATGCTCTTAACCTCTGAGCCATCTCTCCAGCCCTCGTCTTCTTCTTTAATTATAGTTCTCTCTGTGTCTCTGTCTGTGTCTCTCTGTGTGTATGCCAGAGGTCAATCATACACATCGTTCTCCAGGGGCTTTGTTTTTTGAAAACAGGGTCTCTCACTGACTTGTGACTCACCACGCAGGCCAGACTATCTGACCAGCAAGCCCCAGGTTCCAGAAATCAAACTCAGGTCCTCACCAAATGAGCCATCTCCCCAGCCCTAATTATAGTTTAATAGCACCGGGCTCAAAGCCAGTAATGTGTCTTGTGTTCGTTCTAGTTTTTTTCTTTGGGCTTGATTTATGGTCAACATTTTATAAACACACCACAAAGCCCCGTCGAGCAGGTGTGACAACTCTACCGGTCTCTTACATTCAAGTGCATCATCTTTACCAACCCCAAATTTCACTCATCATTTGTTTACCGGAATTTTAGCTAATGCCTGCCCAGCTGATTTTAACTTTTAAACGTATTTATTTACTTATTTATTGTGCTTTATGGGGGGAGGTAGGCGTGTGGGGGGGGAAGCATATGTGCCGTGTTGCGCATCTGGAGATCGGAGGACAACTTGCAAAGGCTTGATTCCCTCCTTTGACTGCATGGGTCCTGGGGACTGAGCTCAAGTCCTCAGTCTTGGTGGCTGCTGAGCTATCTCTCTAGCCCCAGTTGGCTTTTCACACACTGATGATTGCAGGTCCTCTGGCCTCCTGGTGTGCGTCTTCATATTGTCTGTGCCCTGTGGGCTGTAATGTAACTATCTTGTGTATCAGGGCAGGTATAATCACGCTATCATTTTCCTTTCCCTCCCTCTGTTTACCTCCTTCCCTTCGCATCCCTCCTCCCTTCCTCTCCGTCCTCCCCAACACCCTCCTTTCCTCTTTCCGGTGCTGGAGCTCTGGTGCTGAGCTACACCCCCAGCTCAAGGATTGCAGCCATTCTCACAAAGGTTCCTATTTGTTTTGTTTAATAATTTTGCTTGTTTAACAAGAACACCGTGACCAGCATTTGTGGCCACGTGGGGTAATAACTATAAGTTAGATGGACAAAGGAAAGCACCATGCATAAAACATATTGTTCATGCCTTTTCTTTAACCTCTAAGGCCAGTTTTCAACAAAAGCCGTTACTGGGGTAAGCAATCAGTGGCTGCATTCTGGGTTCTGCCCTGGCATCCCAAAGGCTGCTGGATTAGCTTCCGTGGTCAAAGCCTCTGGAGATTAGATTCCCTCCTCTACTGGCATGGCTCAGTCTGGCTGTGCTCTATGAGTTGGTTGATCTGTCATCTGGGGGCCTATGCCCATTCTCCTCCATGCCCTCTGGGGCCATATGTCTGTGGTTTCTTATGCTCTGGACTTGTCTTGAGAGCCTGTGTATATTTTGAGCTCTGTCTTTTCTGAGGTCGGGTCTCTGTGTTTCCTTAGCCTTCCTACGTCTTTTGGGTCCAAAGTTTTTCTGGGACCCCAAGCTCATGGGCCTAGCTCTTTTCTTTGGCCAACCCACGTTGCCCATTTTATTCCCCAGGGCATGTGACTTGGTCCTAAAGGGACCGAGAATGGTCCATGAGAGCATGAGCCTCTGCAAGCCGAGGACCACCCAGGCCGTGATGTTCTCAGGCTCTTCCGTTCTGATTGGGCCATCCTTTGGTTCTGGCCCTTTCTGTGTCCACTTAAAAACTGGGGCTTTGGTAGACAATTTGTACTTGAAATCAGAACCGGCTCTGAAGCTAGTATCAAAGCATGATGCCCTCCCTCCTAACACCTTTCCTTCGCTGAGTGTGTCCCGCAGTTACCTGACTGCTGCTCACCAGCACATCCTGCTGATTTTATCTCTAGGATGTGCCTTGGCCCCAGCTGCTTCTTGTCTCCGCCCTTCCTAACAGGAGCGCCTGCTGGCTCGGTTTGTTTTGTTTGGATTTCTACAGGACTTTCCAGATTTATCTCCCTGATGCCTATCTTCACGGCAGCTGAGTGATTATTTAAAAATGTAAATGAGATCATGTACGTTTGCAAGACCCAACAAACCTCTTCACAGGCCAAGTAGGACTGGCCTCATCTCCCCGCCTCTGCATGGTCTGTGATTTTAGCCGGCGCCCTCCTTCTCAGTCCCTTTCTTCCCTTCTGTGTGCACCAAACCACACTGACATTCTCTCTGCTCAGGAACAGGGCACATTTTGAACCAGGTTATCACGTAGCCCAGGCTAACTTCCAATTAGCTACGTAGACAGGGATGACCTTGAACCCCTAGTCCTCTTGTCACCATCTTCTGGGTATGACAGTCACTTCTGTCACCGCTGGTGTTTTATAGTACTGGCCATTACACCTTCATGTTAAGCCAGCACTCTGCCAACGGAGTCACATCCCCGGCACCCACAAGACCATTTTCCGTTCAACCGCGGCACACATGATTTCCTGATTAATCATGTTGCTATATTTGTTTGCCTCTCTGCTGGAGAATGATGAATAAGGTGCGTGAATGTTTACATATGCTGTTAAACATGTGTAAATATGTAAATATGTTTAAACTTAGTATGTTTTTTACTTACAGTCACGGTCACCATACCAATGTAATGCAACCCCATTCCTCAGTCCCTGGCCTACGGCCCTTCTCATGGATTAGGTCTTTAATCTTCAGGGCAGTCTTATGAGGTCAGGACTGTTATTATCTATATTTTATTGTTGACAGAATCAAGGCACAAAGAATTGCAATGACTTTTCCAGGCCTGAACCAGATAAATAGGGGGTAAAGGGATTTGTGATCCGGAAAACGAAAGGCAGACACTTGAGGGCTCCACTCACAGAGTGAGGAAGGACAGACCCTCCGCCTTTAACTGTTGGGGAGACAGGAAAAGTGAGGAAACAGTCACATCCAAATAGGAGAAGGGGTCAGCAGAGTAGGAACAGAGAACTTTATTACATTATCCAAGAGTCTCTTGCTATTAGAGTATGTCAGAAAATACTGACCGGCCTTCACATATGCTGAGACTTCTTTTTTTCGCTAAGGTGACTATTTGGCATTGTCTTTGTGCAAAGTGGGGAGGCTGCAGGTGAGGTGGTTTAATTATAAAACGCACTGAAGGTTAGGGATGTGGATCAGTCTGTAGAGTGCTTGCCTAGAGCAAACCCCTGGTGTCCTGGTCACTGCTCTGCAACTGTGACGAGAGACCATGACCATGGCATTTAACTGGGGCTGAAATTACAGTTTCAGAGGTTTAGTCCATTATCATCTTGGCGGGGAACATGGCGGTGTGCAGGCAGACATGGTGCTGGAGAAATCCACGGGCTAACACGGGAACCAACTTGGGCTTTTGAAGCCTCAAAGTCCACCCCCATAGAGACACACTTCTTCCAACAAGGCCACACCTGCTCCAATAAGGTCATATCTCCTCATCTCTCTGAAGTAGCACCACTCCCTAACGACCGAGCATTCAAATCTATGAGCCTATGGAGGCCATTCTTATCCAAACCAGCACAGCTGGGCTCAGACTCCAGCACAGTATAAACCAGGTACGATGGTATTGTGTCTGCAATCCCAGCACTTGGGAGGTGGAGGGAGGAGGATCAGGAGTCTGGAAGTCATCCTTGGCTACACAGCTAAATCAAAGCAAACCTGGTCTGCACTAGACCTTGTCTCAAAAAACAAAAGCAAATCCAACAAACAGTGAAGAAAGTCTGTAGAGATTTTTTCCCCCCTGAAATGATTTTGTGTCTGAGCTCATTTATTTTTTTATAGTCACTGTGAGAAAGAATATTTAAAGGTGGTTTGTGGACGGCTGAAAATTGAACCCAAGGACCGAGAGAAAGCTGTGATCTATTGACTTTGAAAACTCATTTTGAACTCTGACACACCATGCCAGAGTGTGAGATTGCATGTGAGTGTGCAATCCCCACGGTCAAAGTGCCAACCTGCTCCCAGGTCCACCAAGCTGCTGGGCACGCCATGCTGAAACACCAGTAGGTACGACTAACTGCAGAGATTGAGTCACGGTTGCCTTCCCCAAGCATACTCTCCGCTCCAGCTTGGTGATGAGATTTTTTTTGAGAACCACAGAGTCTCTGTCTGATTCCGGTAACTCAGGAAACTTGAGGGTTAGACAATCAGTGGTCACCAAAGCTGTCCTAAGCTCCTTCACACAGAAGGAGAAAAAAATGAGACCTGGACAAGGAACGAGCAATGTGAACATAGTCTGTTAAAGGAAAAGGGGAGCTGTCTCTCCGGAGTCAGTAAATGGCTGCTTTCCCCTTTGCCTGATCCCTCCACAGAGTCAGAGACGCCATCAACTCTCACCCCTGCTCTTGGCATTCAGGCATTTACACCGGCTTGCCCTTGAGGACTTAGTAGGACAAGCCATCAACAGCAGCCAAGATGTGACCCTCCTACAGCCACTGAGTAGAGCATGCCCCCAATGCGCATGTGTTATACCGCCTTTTACAAGGCAAGTCCTTCTCTCTTGCTCAGAGGCCACCACTGCACACTCTCAAACCCCCCACTTGAGCTCCGTTGCACGGTGTGACTGTGTGGTGCCCCTTAGCTCCAACCCGCCAAGGTTTCCTTCTGCCCTTAAATTGTTACACCTCAAATGGGGGTTGAGTGGGGAGTTGGAGAGAATACCTTGATCCATTTTGTCCCAACATGTTTCACTCATTTTGTAGGTTACTGATTAAATTTCTTTTTACACCACTACCTCATGGCCCACTACAGGCCCTGCCTTCTCCCTCCTGGGTACCAGCTCTTGTTCTGCTTGAAGCCAGTCTAAGATCCTTGAGGGGGTTAGAGGAGGAGTTAACTGTATTTCATCCCTGTGGCAGACCTAGGAGTTATGATCCCAGTTGAGGAAACTGAGACCAGAAAGGTTACACAATCTGCCCATCAACACACAGCCCCAAAGTTCAGAGCTGGAATCTGAACCCAGTTACAGGCTTGTGTAAAACAAAACAAGAGAACGAGGAGTGGAGGGGCTGTTTGCCTGGCTGATGTGCCTGTCTCCCTTGGTCTTCAAGAAGGTGATGTTAGAGTCTTATCACAAGAAACAAAGGCTCAGATAGGACTGAGGCGTTTTCCCTGTCTAACTCCAGAGTCTGTATATAGTAACTTACCTTAACTTCTGTTAAAATGCTTGCTTGTGCAAACCTCCCCCTCCAGCTAAACTGCTTAGCTTAGCTTCTGTTAAACTGTTTACACACACACACACACACACACACACACACACACACACACACACACTGTTATGGTTAATTGTCACTTTAAGAGACGAACTACGCCCACTCCCGGTGACCCTCCCCTGACTCTCTCTCGCCATCTTGACTCTCACTGTTCCCCTTTTGGCGCACTTGTCCCTCTCTCCCGCTTCCCTTCTCTGTCTCTCTCCTCTTCTTCTCTTTCTTCCCACCCACCCTCTAAGTAATAAATATCCAATTCTATTCTGTATGATGTGTCTGTCCATGTGCCTGCTCACACCCCTGGGCTCACTGGGACCGGTCCTCCTGCAGTGCACCAACCCACCCGGGAACAGCCTCCGCTCGGGACCAGCAGTCAGCCTTCTCTGCCTAGGACTAGCTGCTCTATGGGCCCGCTGCCTACTGCCGCTGAGGATCTTGCAGCATTATTAACACACACCCTTGCTGAGTGAGATCCAGGGTGTATGTTTTGCTTTTAAAAGCCCTTACCTTAAACACCTAGTTCTACACTCGGGGTTCCAAGGTTCCTGGCTGGAATAAAGACTTTCAGTTGGCTATAAACTGTCCGAGTGGTCATCTCTGGTGGGCTCCCTCTAACACCCTCTTGAGGATTTTAGTCTCATGGACCAAATGGAAGCTTGAGGATAGTTTTACTTAAAATAGAGTTTTAAAAGACCCCAGGGCAGCAGGCAAGCTGAAATATTACAGCCCGTAGGAGGAGAACAGAGAAGGAAAAAAGCCTTGCTGTTTGTGCTAAGACGCCATGAAGGTCAGACAGCTTGAAGCTACATGGTAGGGGAGGGGAATGTTAAAGGAAAAGTCAGGAAGCCCAAAGTACCAGGAGAAGCATGCTTAGGTTCTGGCCTTCATCGAAAAGAAAGGCAGAGAAAAGAAAAAAGAAAAGATGCACCTTTTTTGAATCACAGAGGTGGGCAAACGTTAGGGGGTGGGAATTCTGGGAAGGAAAAGCACATTATCTCAGTCAGGAGCTAATTATTCCACCCATTTCTTATTATGGTTTAAAGTAAGCTTGCCTTCCTAGGGGTCCCTTAGCCAGGCCATTGATGAGGCCAGCTAGGATGTTAACTCTTCACCTAGGTCGGAGATTTTTATCCTCTTGACCAGTGGTTTCCCCTTAATGGACCTTCACTGCTGCTGTGTCAGTTACGCCCTCTGGGGGGGAAACTCTACCATCCTTTAGGAGATGAGCTGAAATTGGGGACTACATATAATCCATTTTATCATGAAAATCTGGGCAGTTCTAAGTCGGTCCACTGGAAGGGCTGAAGTTCTCATCTCTACCCCCAGGTAGATCCTTGAGAAGGCGGTCGGAAACCTGGCATTCTGGCCAAAGAAACAAGGCCACCGTGTGAACTGCAGCTTTGGAGTCCCTGCCCTGCCCAGCCTGCCATTCCAGCTTCTGTCTTCTGTTCTCATAGTTTATGTTTTTATTGTGTTAATATGTTCATAATATAAAATCAGCTGGCATTTGTAGAGCCCAGGTTGTGTTCCGGGCCACTATATTAAAGTCAACATTTATCTCATTGAATCCTCCCAGGATCCAGTGCCTTTTTATGGAGGAGACAGCAGAGGTTAGGAAAGGTACTCTAGTCAGTGGCCTGATGAAGGCCTTGTTGCAATGTTCTGGGCAGAAGGAACATTTTCAAGACTTTTTGTCTTCCCCTGTGCTGGAAATAAACAAACTGGAATTAATGTCTTAAAAAAATTGAATACTAAAAAATATGCTATCTAATTTTAAAATGGTTTTCTTTTGGAAGGAGTGACTAGTTTGGAGTCGCATTATTTGTGAGGTATTTCCCCAAAGGGTCTGCAAGGCTAATCTGGTTAATTCTGGTTACTTCCTCTTTCAGTCTTTCTGTGGCTTCTCTTCTATTCTCAGGACAGCCCCCATTAGTGTCTCCGGAAGGACTGAGTGGGGGGCAGGGTGTCGGGTCCCTGGGAAACTCATTTGCATACCTCTTGTGACAAAGGCGACTACATGCTGGTTAAGACAATGTGCTGTCTGATAAACAGACCGTGTCTCCAGTGTCTGCTGGGCTTGTGCCAGAGAGTGGCTGCCTTTGATACAGGTGCTGTTTATTCTTCCTGGAAGTCCAAGGACAGGACAAACTGTTACAGGACCTGCGGTCACAGCCTGTGCCCTAGTGAACCAGGTTTGGCCACCAGTTAAAAAAGCTAAATTAATATTGAAAAGCAGAAAAAGCAGAAAAAGGAGATTTATTCAATGTAGCTACATGGGGAGGAGGAATAGAAAGATCCAGTGACTCCCCTTCCTCAAATCTATCTTTGGAGTCCTGACAGGAGGATGAGGTTTAAATAGAAAGCAAGAGACATACAAACTGAGCCGTCTGGCCAAGGTGTGGTCCGCCATTGTCTGGGCTCCAAGTCTCTCCGGCAAAGCCCCTGATGAGTTGTAACGCTTTCTAGTGGAGACAGCTTTCCTCTGGCTGTCCCCAGGCTTCAGTATTTTCTTGTCCTGGAAGGAGATCCCTGGGGCGATTCCTCTGGGTCCCGAGAGAGGGACACAGGCAGGTGGGTTACACAGCCTTTTCTCGCAGAAATTCCTTGGGTCAACAATCTTTCTTAGTGTCGGATTATGGGGAAGCATTGGAATTCCCCCCAGATGCTGCCTAGCTTGGTGAAGAGGCTATAAATAAGAAAGTTTTGTCTTCTCTAGCTATAAATATCTTGGGGTTCGGGGAAATGAGGGAAACAGTGCAACGGAGAAATACTGATCAAGGTTTGCCAAGCTTTTGTTGATAAATATTTATTTCCACTTCTTGTTTTCTGCATGTTCTCCTTCCCCTTCCCTTTCCCAGCCCAGCACACACAGATAAAAAGGAAATGGAAGATTAAACAATTAACTGGGGACAGAGAACTTGCGGCTTCAGAATCTGGATAAAGTGGACCAGAAGGATGGCTCAACCGTCAAGAGCGCCGCTTGCAGAGCGCCAGGGTGGTTCCTAGCACCAGCATAGTGACTTACTGTCTATAACTACAGTTCTAGAGGCTCCAGTACCCCTTCTGAGCCCTGGGGAACCTGGGCATCCATTGACTGCACATAGATGCAGGTAAAACATCATACACATAGAAAATCTTAAAGAGAATCTGGGTAGTGAAGTAATAATTTCTGTCTTTTTCCTGCAGCTGATGACTCTGAGACACCATCCTTTTTGGCAGTGGAGGCTAGAAATCTCTCAATTCAGCTTGGCATTTCCTGTTCTACTTAGAAGACATTCAAATCTAAATGTGACATAGTTGAAGACCCATCTCTATCGGTAACTGTAACCACGGAAAGAAAGGTGTTCTGAGACACACAGATTGCTTTATCTCGTTTAGTCAATGATTCTTACAAACATGCGTTCCCTAAACACGTGTTAGGTTTTTCTTAAGAAGAGCCTCTCCGCCGATACAATAATAATTCCAATTAGACCAAATTAAACAGAATTAAAAGATGCCCATGTTTAATGCAATGCTCTCGGGTGGCCCTGGAAAAGCATGGAGAGGGAAAGAGGAAAGGGGAGACCATGCGAACATATGTTCATTCTCTGGGGGGCAGTTTAAGGAGCCTCTGGGAGTGGTCTTGACCCTCCCTGGGGGGGTGTCTCTGTTTGGCGGGTTTTCTTGGTCCTTCCTGGGGAGGGGTCTTATTCCAGGAGCTGGGGTGAAGCCCCCAGGCAAACAATCCAGATGTTTTGTATTAAGGGGTGTTAGGGAGCTGGGGCGATGCTTCCCACCAAACACCAGGGAACAAATGGTGCAGTTACATCCTTTCTGCATCTGCAGTGTCCCAAGAAAGCGCCCCTGAATTTGTATGAGTCCAGTCGTGCAGCAGCCGGGAGGCCTGCTGCCTTGGAAGCTGCTGTGGAGAGCGGGGGACAGTCTGAGACAGACAGCATCTGGTGCTCTGAAGGATCACATGTGACCTGTGAGAAAGTCTCATAGCCTTATGGCGGCTGAGGGGTGCAAAACTGTGGGGCCTAGACGCTAAACTGGGAGAATGAGACATTACAAGGGAGGTCTGTGGGGAAACCATGGGAAGAGTGGCTGCAGTGTCCCCAACCCTCTGCTGCAGCTGCTCTGTGTCCCCGGCTGCCTTTGCGTCCTTGCTGGTGCCAGGCAGGAACTTTTAGGGGCAACCACCTGTGCTTCCAGAAGGAAAAGCTCCTGCCTTTTAAATAGCTACAGACACTCACCTGGATTGTTGGCTGTTTGTTTCAAACAAGATCCTCCAGAGAAACCCGCGAGAACAGTTCAACTTGTGTAACTTGGGCTTGGTTTTTTTTTTTTTTTTTTTTTTTTTTTTTTGGTGACAGAGTAAACGTTGGTCATTGTCGGACTGAACTTTCTTCTCAGAGGTCATCCGATTTGGCATTCTGGGAGCGTGTAATTCATGAGCTGATCTGAGCAAACTGAAGAGTTCCAGTAGGACTCAAGATGCCAGAAGACATCCTCTGAAAGCCCCTTGCTTTCTCACCTAGGCCTTGCTTTGGAAAGTCTCTCTGGTGCCTCCTTCAAGGGGAGAACCCTTCACGCTGGTGATCGTGCTGAATAAATAAAAGCAGAAGAAATCCGCCAGAGTCTAGTGCTCGTTGCCAATCTAGAAAAATCCGCCAGAATCTAGTGACCATTGCCAATCTAGAAAAAGCTGGCATGACTTGACAGACAGCAGCCACTGTCAGAAAAGCAAATCCTGCCATGCGTTGACCGTCTGTGAACATTGGGCTTGTTATCGGGACCTCACCCGTGTTGTTTTGTCTCATGATTTTGCTCAGAAACAGATAGAAGAATATCTTGGTTCCCTTTCTATGGCTGTGATGTGACAACAGGATGACCAAGACGGAAGGGATTATTTGGGGCTCCCGGTTCCAGAGAGTTAGAGTTCGTCATCATCACCGTGGCAAGGGGCATGGTCAGGTAAGCAGGCATGGTCAGGTAAGCAGGCACGGTACTGGAGCCATGGCTGAGATCTCATAGCGGCTCCACAAGCAGGAAGTGGAGAGTGCACACCGAGTGGACCTAAGCCTACTCCAGAAGCGCCTCCTCTGACAAGTCCACACTTCTTCCTCCCTCCCCAACAGCCACCAACCAGGAACCAAAAACTCAAATGAGGAGACTCATTCAAAACACTGCAGAGACCGCCATCCCCCACTTGAGCTTTTCGGTCTGCTCTTTCAGCCTCTGCTTTCTCTCATCCACTATCCTGCTGTGGGCTTTATGACTTTCTATTTCAAGGACTACGAGAATGGGGAGCAGGGCCTTGTGTCACCTTCTAAAGTGCAATGCCATGATTCAAGCAGTCTCCTCCACGCCAGTGCTTCAAGCCCCACTGTGACTGGGGGCCAGCTGCCTTTCTGGGAAGTCATGTTCCAGTTCTCTGCTTCCCAGATTCCTGGGGCTCTGGCTATCTCTTGATTCTCTAAAGAGAACAGCATGGCTGCTGCTCGAAGCCGCTATCTCAGAGCAAAGGCATGACATAAAGTGCAGAACTCAACCAGTGTGGGTTGCTCCTTGACGGCATCTGTGGCCAACGACTACATCAGAGGAGAAGGAAGGTGAAGCCCAGGGTTTCCATAGCCATTTGGCCCATTTCCCAAAGGTTTTACTAGCAGGTGTTTGAAGACAGGAAGCGGCTAGGGTGTGGTCCAGCCCTGGGCTTGTCTCTCTCATCAAAGAAGCTGGGAAGAAATCTGTAGGTCTTTGTAGGTCATTCACGTATTTGAAAGAAGTCTGGCATTCGTGCAGGGTTTGTAGGCCAACCAAGTGTCTCTGTAAGGCAGAGCACAGCACCTGGTCGGTTGGGTACGGATGCTTTTTATCAAAGTTCTTTGACATTCAAGGCCTGAACAAAAAAAGTACATAGTTTTGGTTGATATTCTATGGCCCTCCAGCTGGGCTCCCCCGCCTTCTTCCTCTTTTATGGATACTTGAAGGTTTAAATTTTCCTTTTTTTCTTCCTTTCTCCCTCCCAACTGTGTCTAATTTAATTGTCTTTCTGTCTTTCTTTCTTTCTTCCTTCCTTCCTTCCTTCCTTCCTTCCTTCCTTCCTTCCTTTCTTTCTTTCTGTACCCAGAATTTTTGGTTATTGGTAAACTTTTAAAAATGCCACTGGACATGTAGACATACATAATTTATAATCAGTCATGATTGGAGCCCATGAAATCCTTTGCTTGCTTGGAAGGGATTCTAATTAGCAAGGACAGTTTCTGGTCTCCATCCTGCATGCCTTGTTAATAATAATGTTTCTAATCAGATAGAATCTCCTTCCTCTATGACTTAATCTCTCCCCATTCTGTTTCTCAATAGCCAATTCTATTGCAGTTACCTTTAATAAAAGTTGTGGTTAGCGTATGATAACAAACAGCTGACTTGTCAGAGATAAGAATTGGACTCTTAGAATTTTCCAGATGTTCTCGTGCTCTTTTATAACAAATTCAGTGAAAATGAGCTGCAGAGAAACCTCGTTAAAGAGCACTTGTTTACTCAAAAAGAACTCTCCAATTTAAAGAACATGCTCTTCTCCTTGTTAACGAGGCTCCCTGCTCTTTATTTTTGCCGTAAGGATATTGGGTAGCTGGCCTGGCTATTGAGAACAATTTATTTTTCCTGTCGTTTGAATTCCAGGTTGGGATGGTTTAATTCTTTTAAGCAGCGAGGAGATGAAGGCCGTATGAAATACGGGGGATTTACTGCCACAGTGGACAGGAGTGGCCAGGGGCTAAAATCTTGCATTCAGAAAGTATGATGATGTGGTTCTTTATGTGTGAGCGTGTAAAGGACCCCTGCGGGTAGGGAGGGAATGTCATGAGGTGCCTCTGCTGAGCCTCTTGACACTCACGTGCTAAGGCTTGTAGCGGGGAAGTCATCTCAGGCAGAACTGTGTAGGTGATTTACTTCCTTAGCCGCTCATATCTTGCTATCGATTGATGACTTAAATATGCATTAAGCTGCGGATATTTCTTGGAGCTATTTTGTGCCATAGCCCCACCCACCTGCCTCCTGCCTGGTCTCTGCTTCCTCTCTGGAAACACAACAAGGGATGCCTCAGGCTCAGAGGTCCTAGCCCTGTTCCTTTCCACCACAGTGTCTGTGCTAAGATTAACCCTTCCTTCTCCGAGGTGCTTCTTGTTGGTACTGGCTGCAGCGATGAAGGTAACGCAGTCTCTTTGGACTGTTGTGGAATCACCCATGGGTACTCCCTTGTCTAGGGGTCTTCTTACATCTCCAAACCTGTGGAAGCTGATCACTATCATCCAAACTTGAATCCATCAAAAGCTGCTCCCGCCTGCTTGGATGTTTTTCTGCTTAGCATTAACTCTCAGCTTGACACAGCTTCGAATCCTGGAGAAGACTTGTTTTTTTCAGGTTGGTCTGCGGCCTTGTCTGTGAGGGGTTGGTTGGATTGTCTGAACTGATGGAGAAGGACCCAGCTCCCTGTAGGTGGTCCAAGACTCTACAGAAAAACTAGCTAAGGGGCCTGGAGAAATGGTCTAGCAATTAAGAGAAGGGGTTAACAACAGTACATACTGCTCCAGCATAGGACCAGGGATCGATTCTCAGCAGCCAGGTTGGATGTCTAGAACTCCAGGTCCAGGGGATCCAGACTCTTCTGGACTCTACGGGCACCTGATGTACACACAAACCTACATATAGACAGGCATAAACATAATTAAAAATAAAATCTAAAACGAGAAAGGAAGGAAGGAAGGACAAGAATAAGACCACTACCACAATTTTTGAGTCAAATTTGAAGCAAGCTTTATTAAATACTGGCCAGGACCATGGAGACTGGTGAGGTCCAAACCTGGGATTCCCAAAGTATGGCACCAAATTATATTAGTCAGGGGCTTACAAAGGCAAAACTCGTAAGGTGATGTACTTCCCACCATCATCCAATCAGGTGCAAGCATGCATCCTGACCAACTTTCTGCCTCCATATTTCCACCTGTGTGGGATCAAGCGTACATCGTGTGCCTTTGGGGCAAACATGCTTGTTTACAGAAGTGAAAACACCGGACTTGTTTCTTACAGGAATGACCCCCAGAAGTTCGGGAAGTTATCTGTCCTTGGGCAAGGGGATCTTATAGGTTAGAGGCATTTTTGCTTTTTAGGTCTCTTAAGCGTAGTAATTGAAACTTGAAACACACCGTTCTCCATCGCAGTGGACCAAAGAGAAGAGCCATCTTACAGCATCCTTAGATAGCGGGGTGGCACCAGCAGTGACCACACCACACCCTGTGCCACGCTCTGTATCCATATACTGCCTGGCACAGCCTCCTGCAGTCAGTCCAGGCTGTCCTTCCTAACCCACGGAGTACACACAGGTCTTCAGTAAATGTTTTCCTGTGTAGGTGGGTGATATCGCCATGTTCTAGTTTAATCTCTGTTGCTGTGACTAATACCCTGCCCAGAGAACAAATTAAAAAAGGTTTATTTATCTCACAGTTTCAGATTATAGTCCATCACTGTGGGAGTTTGAATATAATTGGCCCCATAATCCTCTGGGGACTGGCCCTATTAGGAGGTGTGGCTTTGTTAGAGTGGCTCCGGCCTTGTTGGAGGAAGTGTGTAACTGTGACAGCAGGAGTTGAGGTTTAATTTAGTCAGTGAGTATGTGACATATACTCATATACAAATATATACAAATATTCCTATGTGTGAATTGTCAGGTGACTTCCTATTGCCTGCCACTTGGCTATTTATTTCTCCAGTATGCCTGCCTGCATCCCCGCCATGATGGACCGAACTTCTGAACTGTAAGTGAGCCACCACAATTAAATGTCTCCTTTATAAGAGCTGCCGTGGTCATGGCGTCTCTTCACAGCAACAGAAAACCCCAATTAAGACATTCACTAGGGGAAGGACGTCAAGGCAGGGATTCAAGGGCTAGCCACATCATACCCAGGGTCAAGGCATAAAGAGACAAATAAGCCCTTGCTGTTGCCCACTTAGCCAGCTTTCTCGGTCACAGCTCACACTCCAGCCCTGAGACTCAAAGCCCAGTGGTAGATGCCACTAATGTTCAGACGGTGGAGCAGGATTGAGAGAGGCCGTTCTGTGTTATACATGGAGAATTTGTTCCAAAACAATGCATACTAAATAAAGAATAACGGACTCTTCTAATGGCCCTAGGTTCACAGTGTCCATCTTCAGGGGAGGCCAGGCTGTTTCAGAGATCTCGTCCTGGTATTTTGATCCATTAGGTGCACTCTGCCTACAATTTTCCTGAGCAAAATACAAACCCTAGGGTTGCAGACCTAGGTTCCCGGCACCAGGAGGAAATCACCAGGTGTATGATGCTTAGTGGTCAGCGTCGGTTTGTCACAGACGGAACAACCTGAGGAGGGAGTCTCGATGGAGTTATCTAGATTGGATTGACTTGGGAGCATCTTCCTTGTGAGCTGAGGTGGGAAGCCCCACCCTGAATGTGGGCAGCGCCATCTCAGGGCTGGAGTGTGAGTTAGTGACAACAGCCCCTTCATCTGTTCTTTTGTAGGGCTCTGGCGAAGGAAGGGATTTATATGTGGCAGGGGGAGACTCGAGTGGCACATTTGGAACTTCGCCCTGCCTGGCCTCAACCCACCCGGCTTCCCAGTTGGTGCTGGAAGAGGCTGTAACCACGAACTAGTTTTCAGCTGAGAACCACCTAGTGTCGGGCCTGTGTTCAGCATCTCGTCTGCTTTTGCTTTTTAGGTTAGACCCTTACCTTGTTTTAATAGTAAAGTTAGCAAACGTAGATGGACAGAAAGAAAAAAAAAAAGCAAGCACCGTAAAAGGAAGAATTACCCAGGAGAAAAGCATCGTATTTCCCCTCTTGGGTTAATAGCTTTTAAGAATGCTAGACACTCTTTCATGGCTGAGCGGATGTCCCTCACAGCATAGATCAATTAGCGCCCTGTGTTATACTTTCTGTCACGACTTTGTAAATTTACAGATAGTAAATTTACATCATGAGCTTGGCCTGATGTTTTCAAAGAAATTCCTCCTTATTAAACAAATTTTAAACAATGCATAACAACTGTCTCTCTCCGACTTAGAATTACAAACCCCAGATGCAAGCCGGCTTTTTAAGAGTCAGGAAAATAAATCTTTAAGTAAACACCATGAAGTGGGCCACAAGTAACATCTTTCCGTGAGGCAGGAAGGGAGAGAGGCATTCCTGTAAATCAAGACGCTCGAGAGAGAAATGGGCCAAGGGGACTCTGAAGGCAGGTTTGGAAGGGGCAGTTCGGCTGCTCTCCAAGCGTTCCTAGGCTTCAAGAAGCGGGAGTCCACATTCTAGGGAGCCCCCGCCTTCACACCTTTGTCGTTTTGCTTTGCAAGTTGGCTGTGGAGATACCACTGAGCTCCTGGGGGACATTCTGTCTGCTCTGGGCCACCTGTGGCTCCCAACGACAAGGGTAGAGAGCTTCTGGTCAATGCTGTCTCTGTCTGAGCAAAGTTTTTGTTTGTTTGTTTGTCCCGTTCCCCTCCCCCCCCAACACTTTCCAGAATCAAAATTAAGATCTGGATAAAGCAGATGGTGGTGGCGCACACCTTTAATTCCAGCACTTGGGAGGCAGAGGCAGGTGGACCTTTGTGAAGTCGAGGGCCCTGTCTTGAACACCCCCCCTCCCCGCTCCCCCAACCAAAAGAAGAAAGATCTGGATAAAACCGGACTAACTTCATCATAACCCTGTTGATTTCAAAACCCTTAGCAGAAAGGAAAATAGGGGCGGTTCACTTTGAGCCTGTGCCTTCCCTGAACACTTTCTCTTCTACAGCACAGTGGCACTAGCCTGGGTTTTCAACTGACAATGAGGAACATTTGTGTGTCACATGACATCCGCTGCTTATTAGATATTAATATCTCCAGGTTTATATCGAGGAGAGCCCAGGTATGGGAAATACAGATGGTGAGACCAACTCTCTGGGGGAGAGACTGGAATTCGACTTTAAATGGTTCCCTTTGGAGACTGGACTCTCTAGCTCAGAACACAGGTTGATAAATTCAGGTCAATGATTTCCTGTCAGGGGAGACAGGCTTGCTGCAGCTGGCTGATTGCCCCCGGCAGCTGCTGTCCGTAGGTGAGGTTCGGATGTCCCCGGGACAGGGCTCAAAATGACAGGCTGCTGGGGTCTCCTGTCCCCTGTAGACCGGGGTTTGTTCTCTACATTATCCCCCCCCCCCACCCCGTACACACCAGCTCACGGGCTAGGCATGTTTACACTGATTCGTGTTTCTACACAGCTCCATCCCTGGCTTCCCCAGGCTTTATTCCAACTTGATCAGAGGGACCCGCTCTGTGCCAAGCTCCTTGTCTTGAAGTAACTCATTACTGCAAGAGGATGGTGACGGATCTTGTGGTTTAAAGTGCTTCACCTGTTTATGAGTGTCGAACGAAGGAACCCTGTTGAAAGAGCTATTGTTCTTGCTTTATATTAGTGATTTAAGGGGGCACTCTCTTTTGACTCTTCCTTGGTTTTATTTCCTAGAGGCTCCAACTTGTGTCTGTAATTCCCCCAGAGTTCATCTCTTCCTGTGAGAGAAAGAGTCTATAGGTACCTTCTGCCCCTATACCCTGTCTAGATGGAAAATCAATCTTCAGAAATTAAAATAGAGTCCATTTTCAAGGCAATAAATATAACAGTATTGACAAGTAACACTGAGGGTTTGATTCAGTGCAGCAGGCAAAGGAGGCTACCCCATAGGAAAACAAAACCCCTTGGTCTGGGAGAGGAGCCCAGACACAGGTATTGTTCACCTTTCAAGCATGGTACTGCTTTACGTGTCCCTGATTTCTTTCTTAATTTGGAAGTTGTTGTTAAGTTATTGCCTTTCAATCACTTACTTTCTGCATAATCAAGCCCCAAACAAAATAAGAGAAAATAAGAATAACACAAGTGTGCAAAAACCGGAATCATTGTCTGAGGGTCCCGGATAAGAGACACGAGAGTGAACGGCGATTGCTGGATGCAGCGGAAGATGCTGCGTTTTAAAACAGAGACGAGGAGTTTTCCAGGAGAGTAATTTTCCTTCTCTAAAGAGGGGAGTGTGGAGAGGGCTTTGCAGGCTGCTGCGGCCTGAGCGGAATTGCTAAGGGCTCCTCTCTGTGCACCGCAAGCTTGACACCAGGCTTCATTTGACTGAGCCAAAGAAAAGGGTCCTTTTGTTGCTATTTTTTTCTTTCTTTCTTTCTTTTCCTCCCTAGTGTCATCTCTCACGGTTGCCCGGGCAACCACTGTGTATCCTTTCAGCATAGGTTCCTGGGCCCCAGGAAGGAAGTGCTCCAGCTCTGGCCTGCTATTTTTATAGAACCATTACATAACACAGTCTATTAGAGCTCCCGCTTGGCGTTTTATTGCACAAAGGGGAAATTAAGTTTGATGACTCCTAAACGTTGGATGAAGGATGTCAGGTGACTCCGGGATTGTTTGGCTTAGGCCCTATAGCGACAATATTCCCAGAAGCAATTCTAGGAGAACTGATATTCAACCGAGCCCTTGGCAATGATCCTGTCTGAGGAAGCAGGGCTCTCTCTGGTTTTGCAGCCACAGACAGGCAGGCACTCTTCTCGGTTGAGGCAGAGGGAAGTTGTTCATTGTTTTTTTTTCCCTCCCAAGACAGGGTTTTTCTGTGTAGCTCTGGCTGTCCTTAAACCCGCTTTGTAGAGCAGGTTGGCCTCACACTCACAGATCAAGCAATCTCTGCCTCCTGTCTGCTGGGATTAAAGGTGTGGATTGCACACTGGGAGCTTTTTAAACACTCTTGTACATCTTTTCTGCGGCTGGGTGGTTACTGGCAAGAAGAATAGGATTCAAAGACAGGGCTAGGCTGCCTCCCTGACCACTGCCCAGTCATGGCAGCATGGCCTGGGTGCTGTGGTCAGCTCTGGGAAGCTCTGAAGTGGTCCTTGGGAGGGGGATAGAGTAAATAAGTAGCCTCTAGCAGACTCATAAGGTCAATAGGAAATGCAAGCTGTCAGCTCTGCTGTTCCCACTAGACTGCCCACGGTTTGCTACCAAGTTGAAGTAATGAAGGCAGATCAGAAGTTCCACCCCACAGTAGAAGCCTCTTTGTCCACAGGGAGACTTAAGACTTAAAGGGTCTGGGGTAGTCTCATTTCCATGGCCTTCCTGCCATTTTGGGCCTTCCCAGCATGCACTGGGGCTCTTGGAACTTGTAGGCTCAGCCTTTCTTCTCTGTACTGCTTGGTAGAGTAATTTGTTATGGATGTTTCACTGCCACTGGATAAACAGACTTAAATATTTCTACTTTTTCTTGTGTTCCTGCTCAGCAATACTCAGACCAAATCTTTGCATTTCTTTCCTATCAACCATTTCTCAGCAGACAAACGGGTGATAAGTGTCTTACAGTCTAGTTTGAGTCTGACATTAGCTGCCTGGGGTTGAGGATACCTTAGGTGACAATATCTCAATGTCCCGTGCTTGAGGCCAGCTCTCAGTGGTAGTTCTGGCTTTAGCCACAACCTCTGTCTGATCTTGCTACAAATCAGAGGTTTCCAGGACTCTCAGCTGAGGTCTGGCATTTTTCAGGGATGGCTGACAGAATACCAAATACTTACCAGTGTGGGTATCTCTTTCAAGTCCCAGCCGTTTCTAAAACTTACCTCATTCATATAAACTCAGATGTGGTGGCTGGAAGGGGCTTCCTTATGAAAAGTAAAGATGGCGGATGTGTATGAACAGCTCTGTGAGGAGGTACACAGAAAAGGCCAGAGAGTCCCAGGGCCAGGGGCTTCTGTCTTCATAGCATAGACAACAGCATCTGTCTAACATGAAGTGTTCATTGACCTGGAAGCTCTCTGAATCCCTTCCTGTGAGGACTTCCTGTATAGAGACATGTGATTTAATCACTGGAGTTGGTCATCAAGTCAACCCTGACATCAACTCCCTTTCTAGGAGACCTGGGTGGGCCTGATGCTCCCCATCCTCTGAGCAGGTGGCATGCTTTCTGTGGTTAAAGGAACCAAAAAGCTAGGGGAAGCTGAAGATACCCCCCCCATCACAGCAAGGGCCTTGACAATTTCCAGTAACCCGTATGAAATACCATCTTTTGCTGTCCCCTTCAATGGCTCTCCTGGCTCCCTCATTTCCACAAGTAACTGAATTCAGATACTGAGTTTGGATGCCCACCTGAACTTTCATCTCATGGCTGGAGAAAATGGGCCTGAAGAGGCTAGGTTGTTGCTCAAAGTTACCTACAGATTGGGCACAGAGGAAAGTTCTCGGTGTGATTGTCCCCAGTCTCTCCTTGCCCTACCAGGCCTAATGGGCTGATTCTACAGACCGTGAGACATAGGCTTAAGCCAATAGAAAGTCTTCATTAGCCGACTTGTGACTGCACCAGGTATTTGAGACCTCAGGGTGGCTCCCATCCTTTCTCATAGTGAGTTTTTAGGCACAAAAACCATGATCCGGGTTGACATACTTCAGTTAATAAGGACAGTTAGCAAGAGTGGAGCAACAGAGGCCAAAGAGCAGAATTAGAACATTTAGAGACGTTTCTGGAACCACGGGCTTCCGCGGAGCCAGTCTTTGTTTCTGTTTTTTTTTTTTTTTTTTTTTTTTTTTTTGCAAGTGGTGTTGTTCATGTGCCAAGTTAGAGTCCCTGAATGGTACTTCCATCACGGACTCAGTTGTGATAAGCTCTGGGCCCTGTTACATCCCTGTCTTACCGGTCCTTTTCTCACGACCTTCTCTAACTCAGCCTTTTCCCATTCCCACCCACCACAGTAATTGAGTCCCTTATTTATCCTGAAGGTAGATTATTTTGGTTTCCTAGCTGGTTATTTTCCTCAGCCTCTGCCCCTTGAATCAATATTGTATTTTGCCTTTGGAATAAATTCATAATATTATCATGCCACTTTTGATAGCTGAGATATTTTAAAGCTTGAATTTCACACCTGATCATCTGGTCCCCTATCAACCTTTCCTGGTTTTTATTTATTTATTTATTTTTCTGTGTGTCTGTTCATAAGTGAGCAGGTGTGCTTGGAGAAGCCAGAGGACAACCTATGTCACTCTTTAACTGCTAGCTAGTCTAATTTTGAGACAGGGTCTCTTCCTGCCCTGGAACTTAACAAGTGGTGTAGGAGGGTCTTCTTTCTATGTGTTGCTTTCATTTGTCAAATAAAGAAACTGCCTTGGCTTCTTGATAGGGCAGAATTTAGATAGGTGGAGTAGACTGAATGGGTAGAGTAGACAGAACAGAATTCTGGGAGAAAGAAAGCAGAGTCAGGCAGACGCCATGGCTCTTCTCTCCTAGACGGATGCTGGTTAGAGTCATGCCGGTAAACCACAGGCAAGTGGCGATACAGATCATTAGAAATGGGTTGAATCAATATGTGAGAATTAGTCAATAAGAAGCTAGAACTAATGGGCCAGGCAGTGTTTAAATGAATAGTTTCCGTGTAATTATTTTGGGTGCAAACTAGCTGGGAGGCAGGCTGGAACGCAGCCTGATGCTCCATTTACAACAAACAAGTCAGCTAACCTAGCTGGCCAACAAGCCCCAGGGGTCTACCTTTTCTGTGCTGGAATTACAAGAACAAGCTAACATTTTTTAAACCTATTTTTTGTTTATACATTGTTTTTGTTTGCATTTTTTCTTACATATTTTTGTAATTTTTTTACACCTTTGTTCATCGTGTGTGTGTGTGTGTGTGTGTGTGTGCATATGTGTCTGTGCGTGTGTGTAGGTGAGCACACACATGGCTCCATACCAGTGTGAAGGTCAGAGAAACAATCTTCAGGAGTTCAGCTCTCTCTTTTCACCATTTGGGTTCCAGGGATTGAGCTCACTCAGATCATTATCTCGGTCATAGGAGCCTTTACCCCCTGAGCCGTCTGATCAGTTATCCCCTAAACCCCACCTTCTTATTTTTATTATTTTATTTTTTGAGACTGATGTCTACAGAATGAGAATGGTGGAGAGGGACCTGCTGCTGTACCTAGAGTTAACACCTTAACACTGGAAACGAGGCTCACACTTCATTGCATTACAGTGAACATCAGCCCCTTTTGCTGTGGCTTTATCCAAACACAATTCCATGGCCATTCTGCAAACCACTTTTATCTGTAATGCAAAGTCACCTATGTATTTTTTCAAAGGAATCATAAAATTATAGGTACAACCTAGTGTGTCTACAGTCTTACTCTGACCAAGAGATTTTTTAAAAACATCACACAGTAGAATCAGGAGGTGATAACTTTGATATTTGTGGTCCAGATCGGACATAAGAAAAGGTAAGTTTAACCATAGAAACTCTGTGCTGCTTAGTCTCCATTGGTTGCTTGGTACTCCACCAGAAGCAGCCGAGACACTGAATGGATTTGGCTCCTTAAGGATTTCCATGGTGCCTTGAGGTACCTGAAGGGGGACTACTGATGGAATGCAGGTAGGAGTGGGAGGAGCTTCCCGGAAGGAAGCTCCCTCCTTAAAATGAGGATTCTGAGGTACTGAGAATTCATCTTCATACTCGCATGTCAAGAACTTTGCTTACTCGGCCCAGTTCTCCTGCCTTTAATTTTTGTCTCCCACAGGAACTAGTCTCAACCCTCATCCAAGGTAGAGTGATACGGAGCTGATGGGGTAGTGCAGACCTTCCATGAAGACCTGCCGCCTAAGCTACCCATTGGGTATTTGCATCACGCTCAAGGGGCAACCAATAGAGGAGACGCTTCTTGCTGTCTTGGAGTGTATTAAACACAGGAGGGAGTGCCACATAAAAATGACATAGCTGTTAAAATGAAATTATACAAAGAATAAGTTTGCCACCAGCTCCAAAAGCTGTGGACGAGAACAGGGTGCATTAGAGGGCCAGAGTCCGGCAGTGTTTGAGTGGTTGTCAGTGAGGAGCAGAGATGGGGGTGACACACAGTAGAGATGAGGACGCAGGGAAGACCCCTTCGCCTCGAAGCCTGAAGAGCTAGATGGAAGGAGAGAAGCAGATGGCCCAGAGGAGGAAGAGGGAAGGCCACCCGGGCAGAAGGAACAGTGCTGAGAGCCAAGAAGAAGCAAGGGTCGCACCGTTTCCCCGCGACTGAGAAAAAGCCAGGCTGTCTAGTCCGAGGCCGGGGTTTGGGGTGGGGGGTTACAGAACTGTGTGTTGTTCTGTTTCTCCTCGCTGTGACACATGCCCCGGTGTCACCTAGCGCTGTGACAGAAGAATTGAAGTGGGGAGGGGTTTATTTTGGCTTACAGTTTGAGAGTATAGCTCATAATGGTGGGGAAAGCAGGTGGCCGGGGTGGTTTGTTTTCTGGTGACAGAAGCTGGCGCAGCTGGTATCTGGTGGTGGAGACAGGTAGCCGAGAGCCTAGGTGGAGACAGGCTGGGCTATAGTGTCACCAGCTGCAGCACAAGTGTTCAAGTCCAGGAGCCTGTGGTGGACATTTCCCATTTTAACAATGTGCATACAATTAAAGAAATGCTTGCTTTTTTAATGTATATGTCTATGCGAGCATATGCAGGTGCCTAGGGAGGACGCTGGAGTCCCCGGAGCTGAGTCATAGGTAGTTGTGATCTGCCGGACATGGGTGCTGGGAACTGAACTTGGGTCCTCTGGAAGAACAGAAAATGCTCTTAATTACTCAGTCCCTCTCTAGTCCCTGAATGCCGTTTTTCTTTCTTTCTTTCTTTTTTATTTTTATTTTATTGGTTTTTTCCTCTTAAAAGAAGTCCGGCAGGATGACACCCCATGTTTCTGCCAGTTTCCTGTTTTATTTCACTACCACATTCCCAGGCTAGCTGCCCATGCGCGGAACAGGGAGGGACTATTAGGGCATGCAGGGGCTGCTTCCTACCCATCAGTCTTGGCAAGGGCACTGCGCTCCTCTCTGTCAAATTATTTTTAGAGTACCCCTCTTTTCCTCTTTCCTTTTTCAGAACTGAGGGTAAGACAAGGGCCTGTCATCTTCAGAATGAGGTGAGCCACAAGCTCGGGCTTCCCGAGAGTCAGTGCTCGGTGGCCAAACTCGTGGGCGGACGTCATCTTTATGACTTTTTGTGGAAGTGTGGTAGGAACCAGAGGTACTTCCTCCTTCATCAGCCTGAGAAAAGACACCTCTGGTTCTCCTTCTGCCCTATCAATAATTCTCTCTGCCTCGAATCGTGAGCTAAGCGCTGCTGAGTGGCTTCTGAGGGTGTGAAGTCACTGTGGTTTTTTGTTGGTGTTTCACCGTGACCTATCAACTACTTTTCTGTGGCTTCAGTGAGGACAGGAGTTCCCTCTTTTGTTAGCAAACAGAGCAATGCATCCTTTTTCAAGGTTTTGGGATCCTAAAGGAGGCATTTGGCCTGTAAAGGAGGCATTTGGCCTGTCGGACCAGACTCAGTTATTTGGTAGGACTAGAACAAGAAACAAGAGGTGTAATGTGACTTATCTACCTGGATACACATTAGTGAAAGAAAACCCCTCAGATAGGGCAGAGTTACAACTGCTTGCTTTTATTGGAAGAAGAAAGAGCCTTATATCAGTGGACAATTCTCTGTGGGAGGGGAAGATCTCTTCATTCAGGACCAACAGAGCAGAACCCACATATCCACCTATGTAAAATGCAAGACTCTTGTCAACGACCTTGGATTCTGTTTGCAGCCTCTTAGCCGGAGGGTTGATGCTTTTAAGAGTGAGGTTTCTTCATAGCTACTCAATTTTGTGAGACTTCTGAGTGTCAGGGGAGGTGATACATAGTGGATACTCTGTGTATCAGTGCTGAAGGGCAGCTTGTTTATTATTATTACTATTATTATTATTATTAATTTCCTGACAGAACCATGAGGGGAACTTTACATGCCGTCGACAGGTATTAAGTCTCTGGCTCCTGCCACCTGGGAAGATATAAGCTAATGTATCTATGGTGTCAAGTTTTACAACTCAGCTGTCACTTGGTTTCCTTGTGTTTTAAAAAAGGATGCTTTTCATAAGAGAAAAAGCATAAATTATGTGCTGAGTTTATATGCCTGGAGCCAGTGGGTACTGTTGGACTTCGGGCTTTACTTCAGCTTTGGTGTACACTGTGTGTGTGTGTGTGTGTGTGTGTGTGTGTGTGTGTGTAGTGTGAGACTGGTGGGGTGTGTGTATGTGTGTGAGGTGTGTGCATTGGTTCATGTCTATGCCGGCGCATATGCACATAGAGACGAGTGATCAGCCTTGGGTGTCATTTCTTAGAATCCATCCAACTTGCCTTTTGAGGCAGGGACCTGGGACCTGGGCTGCTGGCATCGCTGCCCCCCAATGTGGGGATTACAAGTGCATTCCTGGCTTTTTCCCCTGGGTGCTTGGGATCAAAACCAGGGTGCTGTGCTTGCATGGCAAATGCTTTACTGGCTGAACCATCTTCCCAGCCCTGAGATTATACTACTTTATCTCTGTCTGCTTCTTTGTAGATTGCTTAAGACAAATAATTCTACAGACTTTTTTTTTTGCTTTATTATCCGCTAAAATGAGTGACTGACAAACATTTCCAAGAGCAGCAGTTTTGACTTTCCAAAGCCTCATGCTACAAACTCCTTAAAGTTTTACAGATTATGATTACTGGTGTTTTTGTATGTTAGCCAATCAAGGCAACACAGGAATGTTAGCCATCTTGAATTCCAGCCAAACCTACACCTTCTAAGAAGCTCTTGCTTAATTTTGGGTCTCTGGAAACTTTTGGTTAATTCTTACTTTTCTCTATTCTGTTTTTATTCTTTTTAACTATAATGCTCTTTAATAATGACTTTTTAAAAATTCCTTAAAAAAATCCACCCATTCTTCAAGAGGTACTTAATATTCAGTATTATAATAAAAGGTTGTTATGAAGAAAATCTTTTGGTAAAGTTGATTCTTAGACTTTAGTTTGCCAAAATAGCCCAAGATATATTGCGGGGGATTTGCACTGTGGCAGTGCCTTTGAAGTGTGGTTGCCTGCCTTTAATTTTGCAGTGAACCCTAATCTCATTAGGTTTCATAAGGCAGTGTTTGTACTGGCACAAAAGCTGTCCAAACAAAGCCAAAATGTTGACACCACCGTCCTCTGATGGCGTTTCGAATGAATACATTAAACACACTTGCGATACATTGCATTAAACTAAGGAATAAATTTTGAACTTTGAACTCAGCAGGATTAAAAAAAAAAAAAAAGCTTGGCTCGATAGCCGAGCAATTGTGTTGTGGTTGTTCCGCAGTAGAGGAGTCTACTGTGCTGTTGCAAAAACCAGACAGGCTAACATTTTCTGCATGCAGCAAGTGCCGTGAGATTAAAGAATTCAAGCATTGATTAGAACTCAGGTCCAGTTGTGGGGGGCTGCTCAATGGAGGGGAAAGTAGGCTGATGGGTTCACTCTGAAATCCTCAGAATAAACTTCGATTAAATTGGTTCCTGGCAGGCCAAAAGCATACCTCCCTGTTAGTGTGTGCTGCCGAGTCTATCTTCAAACTACACTGTTGGTTTACATATTTAAAAATCATCTTTACAAACCTAGCTGTCCTTTTCCTACGGATGGGATAGAAACTCAGAAATCTCAAGATCAAGTGGTGAGAGATTCCCTTGAAAGGGAGGCAGCCACAATTCTGGAGGTGAGAATTCACTAAATCTAATGGCTTGGGTCATTGATGGCTGCTATATAGATACTGTATAAAACAACAAGATTCCCCCATAAAATGTTCATTGACCCACACACTTGGAATGTGACTATTAGGGAGCCTGCACATAGAGCCTTCCATCAGGAAGAACGTGGACCATAAACCCATGTGCTAAAATCTGGGCATGTTACCATGGGAACTTTGTAACCCCCCCTCCCTCAAGTCTGGTTCCTTCCACTCTTTTGATACTAGTTGCCTGCACTTTACTTTCAGCTTCACTGAAGACATCCTAAGGCATCTCCTTAGAATCCATTGCACGAGAGGTAGTCACAGTGGCGTTGAGGGCATGATCTATGGAGTCCCTTTTTTATGACTGCCATGAAAAATATTCTTTCAGGTCTCCATGTCAAGAGACGTTGTAATTTCTCTGAATAGCTGGCTTGATTTTATTAAGGCATGGTGATCCTGTGTCTAGTTATCTACCAGTCTTTTTGTCTTTATCTTTGTGTGTCTCTGTGTGTGTGTTTAGAAACCTTAGAGTGCTATTTCCTAATGTTAGTAATCAGAGAGGACTAAAGGGGATGGTCCGTGTGTATTATTTCCCTGTGGCTTTGTTGCTTGTCTACCTTTATTTTCCCATTGTGTAAATGCTCCCCCAGGTCAGTATCTTTCTAACCACATATTGTTTTTAAAGTTGCCTTTAACCCTTTCAGGGAAGGCACAGAGTTACACATGTCCATAAATTCATACAAACACACTCCAATTCATGCTCGCTGGTACACGAAGAGGTGTATTCTGGACCAGAGAAATGCACATCGATAAATTCATACACAAATGAACCCCAACGCACGCTTGCACGTGGTGTGAACGAGTGTATGCTCTCTAAAACCACAGCAAACAGAAACCACAAGTTGTGTGGTGTTGGCTGAAGAAGGGACGATGAGAATGTCAAGTGACACCGCAGTCCAGCAGCTCCACGGAGGACCTTGAGGACGGTCACAGCAAGGAGAGCTGCCCAAGCCAGGTCAGACAGGGCCAAGGACGCTTTCTCATCCTTGTAATGAGAAGTTTGGCATCTGACTGCAAGTCTGCAGTGTTCCTGGACACTTCAACAGCATTGGACCACAGCGCTTCACGGACTTTGTCCAACAAGACGTGTTCTGCTTGTTACCAGCCAAAATCATGAACCTCCCCAAAATTTACCTCTACGGACCAGAGCACCAGGTTAGCAAGAGAAACCCTTACTTCTCACCAAGGCTGGGTCAACATCCTTAGAGAAGCAATGGGTAGAAATTGCAGTATCCGCTGGGCTTGAGCTTGTTGCTTTGCTTCTAAATAGCTGCCGGGGCAGTGTAGTCAGGAAGATTATTTGCTTTCCCATCTTACTCAAGCTCAGCTGGTGTCAAGGTCTCCAGCAGGTCCTCAAGGTCAAGAATATGATGCATCTTCCATGGATAAGGGCTAGTGGCCATAGACTGAGTGGGAATTTGGCTCAGAGTAAGTGATAAGTAGTATTATATGATGGGAAACTAATGTCTCCTTTCTTTCTATTGGTCCTGGCCTGCACGAGGAGATTGCTCATCCGAGAGGTGATTTGATTCCCACTTATGAATGACTCAGACAATGGAACCCTTACCCTTACTTGAGCCATTGCGGCACACAGCCTGAAGGTAATGACCCAGTGTAACTCCTGGATTTAAGTTTCTGGTTTGCTGACATCTAGCTCCCTGATCTTAGGCAAGTTAACTTATTATCTTTAGGTATTAGTTTTGCTGTCTTGGAGACAGAGCTAATGCTAAGGGGTGTGTTAGAGTTCAGTGCATTTCCAGCTAATACTTAAGACAGTGGTGACTGTATTAATCATCATATAAATGGCAGAGGTCACATTCATTGCTGTGGGATAACCCTTCGGTACCCTGTGATATATGTTGCCCTCACTGGTTGATAATGAAAGCTGCTTTGACCTATAGCAAAACAGAGTGTAGCTAGGCAGGAAAGTCAAACTGAGTACAGGGATGAAGAAGGGTGGGGTGAGGGAGATGCAAGTCAGCTACCCAAGAAGCAAGATGTCAGCAGACTGGCAATGCCACAGCTACAAGGCAATACATAGATGAATAGAAATGCATTAATTTAAATGTAAGAGCTAGCTAGTAATAAGCCTGAACTATAGGCCAAACATCCTGTAATCAATGGCTACTCCATCAATAGACTCACAAGTGGGTAGCATTGTTGGGAGATGCTGGAAACTCATGGAGGCCAGGCTTCTTTGAAGGGGATAGGTACCTGGGGTGTTCTCATCCTGCCTGTTTCTTGCTTCTCCGGCTGCATTTCTGAGCAGCATCACTCCACCGTGTCTTTTCTGTCCCCTGATTCCTTCTGTCCACAAACTAGAAGAACAAAGAAGCCACACGGCACGGTCTGAGTGATGAGCACACATTAAGTTGCCTTTCTCAGGTATTTTGTCACCGCAGTTAAAAAATAAAGTGCTGTCATGCCCACTTGTCCTCGATCACCGGGTAGGTGGGGTGGCAGTACCGAGGAGTCCTTACTTATGCACAGGTTTAGCATTGCTCCTTTCAATCCTAGTTTATCTTGGAATTTTTATTAAAAATGCGGCTAAAATTCAAATTTAAAATAGATTTATTTTGTATTTTTTTCTTTTTCTTTTTCTTTTTTTTTTGCCCCAGAGTCAAGGCCTGAACTCAAGGCCTTGTGCTTGTTAGTCAGTGCTCTACCCCTGAGCTAAATCTCCAACATCCCAAGAAAAGTTATTTTGTTTTGATTTGTGTGTGTAGTGTGTGTGTGTCTGTGTCTGTGTGTGTGTGTGTGTGTGTGTACTCACAAGTGTTTGTACACACAAGCTATGGAGACCAGAAGAAGGTATCAAATTCCTTGGATTTGGAGTTAGAGGAGCATGGGAGTCACCCTATAAATTGGCGCTGTGAACTGAAGCCCTATCTACCTGGAGAGTAGCAAGTGCTCTTAACCACTGAGCCATCTCCCCGACCCCTAAAGAACCAACTCTCTGGCCCCTAAAGAGCCATCATCTTCTTGATCCCTAAAGAGCCATTGTCTTGGCCCCTAAAGAGCCATCTCTCTGGCCCCAAAGAGCCATCTCCCAGGCGATCCATCTATTGGGCACCTGAAGCTCGACTTATTGAGCTTTATGCAGCAGAGATGTTTGTCAGTGCCCACCTGCACTTAAACAGCCAGGATTTCCACTCTAGCTTGGCATTTCATTGAACAAATTGATTTGTTGTTTCCCGTTATTGGATGTTTGCTTCGCTTCCATTCCTTCCCCTTCTATTATCTCGTCACCAGTGCCCCCGTGATCAGAGCTTCTTAAAGGATCTTCATAGCCACCAGCGTAAGCAGGGACCAGCTTTACCACAGCCTCCCCAGCATCAAGCATCATGGAAATGATTAGGTTCTGCTGTTTAATACTTCATGCAATTTGAATAATCTTTTCTTTCATTTGTTCTTACTTCTTCACGTGTAGGGTTTGCTGTGCCGGCAAGAGCTTTCTGCAAACAAGGGAAGCTTCTATTGTCTTGGGTTTGCAAGGAGAATTTGAGGTGGCTTTGTACAAGGCCCTTCCTGCCTGGCTCCTGCAAGCCTAATAATCCATCTTTTCCCTCTATGATTCATTCTGAGCTTAGTGGTTAATCTCCTATTTCTAGTTTTATGCCTGCTCCACCCCCTTGCCTGGATCTGAGGCATCCTTCCCGTCAACAATTCAAATGTCTTGGCTATTCATTCTCCCTTTTGGTTCAGAGAGCTTTAGCTGTCAACTTTATTCCCTTGTCAGCAACCACTTTTATCCTTACTGGCTTAGGCAGGCTGCCTGCCTTGGCTTTCTCTACAAGTGTACTTGTGTAGAGTGTTTGCCTCCTAGGAAGGCCACTGTAACACAGCACCATCAAGTGACAACGTATGAGGGGCCAGGTCTTTATGAGCAGTTTATGACTCCTTGGAAGATTTATAGTCAAGAGATGATATCAAAGAGAACCAAATGCTCAAGTTCTGGAATGATGATGATGATGATACGGCTCACATGATTGCTTAACAGTTTCTTGAAGCACAGTACACGGATGTGTGCATGGCAGCTGCATGCTGTCCAGTATAGCTCTATCTGTGCCTGGCATTTCCTGTATCTCTTCTACCTCCTATAACCCTCTTCGACTTTGATTTTCCAGCTTGCTGATCTCTGGCCTTGCTTTGATTCTTCTTTCATCTCCTTCATGTTCTCCACAGAAATGAGGTCAGAATCTGGCTCATTGCATAGAAAACCAAAGTGCAAGATGCTAACGAGTGCAAGGAATGTCTGTTACAGGAAAGTTGGAATTGCAGAAAGAGACTTGGGTTTGGAATTTCCCACCCTATCTGACTCTTAGTGAATTGATGTAATGTTCTTATTTGGATTGAAAGGGAAAATTAGAATTGAGGTGGAAAGGAATTAGTCAACAAGCAAATACAAAAGCCCACAGCAACTCTCCCAGTCTGTGACAGAGCAGGGCTATGGAACAGCACAAGCCGCAAAGAAGGCTCCATTGGTGTTTGCAGCAAGGAGTGGATTTTATAGCAAAGTGGCTTCTAGATTCCTCTTCATTGTATCTTAGTTACAAGATTTGTTTTTCCCCAGAGCTCATAAACATATGTGTGTGTGTGTGTGTGTATATATATATATATATATATAGTTAAATTAATTCTCTGTATACAGAACTCTGTGATGTAATTTCTCTTTGAGGGCATATTTCCACTCCACCTGGTTAAATATCTATCTATCTATCTATCTATCTATCTATCTATCTATCTATCTATCTATCTATCTATATACCACTGAATATCTATACTAGAATAGCAAAAGAATTTTATGATTATATGATGAACCAGTTCCTCCCAAAGCCTATTGGGCCACAAATGAGATCAATCATGGTGAATAAAGCTGATAAGGCGATAGGGTGGCATTCTAGAATCCCTCTTTCCTCCAACCTAGGGCCTTGCACGTATTAGGGAAGTAGTCCACTTGCACGTAATAGGGAGGTAGTCTCCCTCCCTCTCTCTCTGTGTGTGAGATATGTGCACACGTGCATGTCTATGCTCGTGGGAGCCAGATGTTGACATTAGGATGTCTTCCTTAGTTACTTTTGCGCCTTAGTTTTTGAGCCAGAGTCTCTCTGCCAATTTGGAGCCTGCTATTTCTGCTAGATTAGATGTCCACTGTGCTCCTGGGTTGACTGGTCTGTGCTCTCAGTCCTGGGATTACAGACACACTGTAAAATCTGACTTTTACATGGATGTCAGGGAACAGAATTCAGGTCCTCCCTCTTGCACAGCCCATGCCCATGGTGCTAGCTCCCCAGCCTCTCCATAGTTTTACTTCAGAATTAATGCCCTCCGTTAAGTTGCCAGAGTCTAGCCTGAGATCACACTACTTCTTACAGAATTCAAGGGAGACTTCAGCATTTCCTGATACTGAAATGATTGCAAAATATAAATACATAAAACTATTATTCCGTCTAACAGAGCATGCCATCTCTTTTGACCTGGAGATTCCTTCTTGATGGCCCACGTTTCTGGGCATCTTTTAAAACATGTTTTGGAAATGTTTTTATGGAGAGGTGTCTGGGCTTTATTTAGTCCTTCATTTTAAACTGAATCAATCAGTAAAAAAAGAGGAACAGGTGTGTGGTTAGCCTGCCTGAGGGCTCAAGCCCCAGCACTGGAAAAAATAAAGAAATAAGAAGAGTAAGGATACGTGCTGGTAAGAAACATCCATGAAAATGGACTCCTGATGGCATTTTCGCACACAAATGTGGTGTGATTTGATCATATCCACCCCCGTTACCCTGTCTTGTCCCTCTCTTGCTCTTGACTCCTGCCTCTTCCCAGCTCGCCCCCATCTTTCTTCCTTGCTTGCTTTTTCCCTGCCCCACTTTGACTCCATGAGTTTCACAAGGATTGCTTACAGGTAGGGTCGCGCCTCTCAGAGGGAAATACAAGTCTACAAGCATTCATTCACTTTAAGAGGGCATCGTGAGAGGAACTTAGCCTTGGTGCTGCATATGGCAGCTTCCTCTCCACATGCTGAAAGCGTGGTCCATCATGTGCCTGGGGAGGGCATCCCAAGCTGTGCTTCCCTGACTTCGCAGTAGCTTTCTGCACTTTGGGCTTAATGTTCATATTACTTCTTCAGCTGTTTTGTTCTCTGTGCCTCGTAGGTCTGAAGAGAAAATCCTCACTCCTGCTTTATCGATCTTCAAACCTCCCAGCAGATCATGATACATCCATATCCTCTGTTCCTGTTCTTCTCTGGAAGTGTGACAAGCAGCAACATGGATAGAGAGCATGTACACATGCATGTACGTGTTTGCAGACTTCGTGTGAGAAAGGTTAACATGTCCAGAAAAAACATAAACTCAATTTTATTATATAATACCTATTATTTAGAATCCTGAAAACATCTAATAATTATTTTTGTTTATATCATTTATACATTTCCTCGATTATATTTGAACAAAGAATATTTCAGCCTTAGACTAGCTTGTACTAGAATCTGTTCACTAGCTGGAAGCAAACATTTCTTCGAGGAAATAACAGGCCTTGCTACTCTTCTGTATATTTTTTTTTGTTTTGGACATGGATGCCCATAAGCTGCAACGTGAAGGCTCTGAGGAAGGACTGGCTGGTCAGGCTCACTATGCTAACTTGGATCATGGGCCATCCTAGGAACTGGGGTTGTTTCCTCCATAGATGCTCCTGTGTGTGGATCGGTTGCTAAGCAACTTGCATTCTTATGGGGATGGGCTAGAGAAGAAAAGGGCACCAGGTGATAAAACACAGAGAGAAAATGGCGAAGACACAGGAAAAGAGTAGAGAGAGCCGCCATTTACGCAACAGAGGGCACAGCAATTTGAAAATGTGGACAACATTCTGGCTTAATAGTTATTTCAGCAGCTACCAATCTATGCTTATATCTTTCCAATGGCTAAGGTTCTTTGTGTATCCTTTCATCTACCCCTCTCTATACCTGAATGGACTGATTCTGAGGTTACAAGGAACAAGCAGCATGGAGCCCTGAATCTATTAACCACTTTGCCCATCATCGCCTACTGTGCTGTTGGTCATTGTGCTAGCGTCATCATCGCTGGGCCAGAAATAGCGTAAGGGGAGGAGGGGTTTAGTTTGCTCATGGTTACAGATGGATACAATACAGGTAGGGTCAGAAGTGCCCATGGTAGTAGGGGGCAGAGCAGGAGCAAGACGGGCCTGAGCAGGACATAGCCCCCAAGGATGTCCCTCCAGCGACCTCCTTCCTCCAGCCAGGCTCCACCTTCCACAGTTCTGTGTACTAGGCTATCATAGTCTGGTTGTCTCTGAAAATGCCCTCCTGTAGATACACACAAGGGTGCCTTCGCTCATGCCCTAGGTTCGTCTCAAACCCGTCAACCAGGCAATCAAGACCATCACGTTGCTCATCCAGCTGGTTTGACTTGTGAATGGGGAAAAGAAAAGGCTGTGGTTTGGGAAGGACATAATAACCAGGGTCACTGCTCCCTCGAGGATAAATGTTTACTATTTGGTTTTCCTCTCCAGGTAAAGCCCCTGCACCAGCAGATGCGCTGGCCCTGTGTACGGGGTAATTCACGGTGAGCGCAGGAAAGAGCATGTGTGAGATTTTTGTCTCTCAGCAGCACCTGCTGCATTGGCGGAATTAGTCTTTCTATTGAACACTTTACCCCTGAAACTTGTGGCCAGCCACCGTCTTGAAGAAGGTATGACAGAATGGAGTGGCGATACTGAGACGCGGGTGGATGGCGAAGAGGGGAGCAGGTGTGAACTCAAGTGTGCTGTCTGTGCTTAGCTCGGCTGCCCACGGAGTTTTCTCCAGTTCTTTGTGTCCCTGGCGAAGGCTATGAGGTCTTCTGCTCCTAACAGCCCGCACCCCAGACACACTCAGACACCTCCCACAGGGTGTGAGCATTGTTCTTGTCTTAGATTCAGGTGCTTGAAGACCCTGCAGCTCCTGGTGGGGTCTGGACTGGGGAGGTGCTTGAAAGTTCAGCTTCTTTGCTGTTATCTGGAATAAACTGAGATTTAACCATGTTCTGGAGTTTTCTTATAGGAGCAAGGGAAGGCCTGGGTGTGAAACGATACTTCCATTTGGCTTACTCTTCTCGCTGGCTTCTTTTATCCTGTGTTAGATGCTTTACAGATGATTGCTTAATAAATAAATCACAAGCAGAAGGAGTACTGTCTTGGCCAGGTGTGGTGGCTCGCATCTGTGATCCCCATCACTTGGGAGACAGAGGCTGATGGAGCTCCGATTTCAGGCTAGCCCGGTCTACATAACAAGTTCCAGGTCAGCCAGAGCGACATAGTGAGAGTCTGTCTTAAATATATATATATATATATATATATATATATATATATATAATGGCTTGGGTTGGGGATGCAGCTCAGGTGCCATACATAGTGCACAAAACCCTGTGTTCCACCCCCGGGATTGCATAAGCCAGGCACACATCTACGATCCAGTCTATGATTCTGGTGCTTGGAAGAGGGAGGCAAAAGGATCAGGAGTTCAAGGTCATTGTGGACTTCACAGATCTTCAGAGGACAGCTGGGCTTATATGATACCTGTCTCCAAAATGAACACAAAACAAACCAAAACAAGCAAGCAAAACGAAACAAGCAAGCAAAACGAAAGAACAGGCTCTTCCAGACCCCAACCGTTTGAAAGATTCCAGAGTGGCCCACATTGGCATCAGCCAAGTGTCTAGATCTGACAGAACAACTGAGGACTGATTGGTGGTCGTTTATGTTTACGACAGCCGGTTCACTCTCACGAATGTTCAGAGTGGATAACAAGGCCCGTACCTGGGTCAAATATATTTATTAAGTGGAAGAAGGTCCTGATCCTGTTGGGAGCTAATATGCCAGGAGGTGAGCAGGTGAAATTAGTCAGTAGTGGGGCGTCAAACTTAATCTGTGCTAGACTTGATCTCATTCAAATACATATAATAATTTTATTAATTTTTAAGAAGAATGTCATACATATGTCAAATGTATTTTGATCGTATTTGCCACCCTCTTTTCTTCCTTACTCTTCCCAGGTCCACCTCCCCTCCCCTCCCAACTTGGTGTCTTTTTCTTTTAAATAACTGAGACTAGTCTCACAAAAGAGAGGAAAATACACACTGGAGCCCTGCTCCAAGGGAAAACCTTTAAACCCTGACGGTTGGGAAGGCAAGCCTTGGAGAAGTGGTGTGTGTCAGGATGCCAGGGACATTTTGCTGAAGAGCCAAGCCAGCTCTTGAAGAGTGTGGCGGCATGAACGCGAGGGGTTCTTCAGAGGCTCCAGTATCTGAGCACTCAGGTTTCTGCTTGGTGGCTCCTTGGGGAGGGTTAGGAGGTGCAGCCATGCTGGAGGAAGTGTGTCACTGCAGGTGGGGTCTAAGTGCCCTTGAGAACTCTCTGGTCTCTTGATTCCCGCCCTTCTGCCCTGCCTGCTTGCTGTGGTGGACCCCGGGGGTCCTGGAGCCCTGGAGCCCTAAGCGGAAACAAACGTTTCCGTTAGTGTGTTGCTTTTGGTCACAGAGTTCTGTCATGACAACAGAGAATTGGCAAAGTATCTGGCAGCAGCAGTGAGAGCAAACAGTGGTGTGGTTGCTCTGGGGACATGGGTAAGAGAGCTAAGGCCTGAATGTCACCCGAGATATGCTCCTGTCATCGTGACATGATCTGTCACCCTGAGAGCTGTCTCTGTTACCCTGAGATCTGATTCTGTCACCCTGAGACTTGACCTTATCACCCTGAGACCTGTCCCTGTCACCCTGAGACCTGTCCCTGTCACCCTGAGACCTGTCCCTGTCATCCTGAGACCTGTCCATGTCACCTTGAGACCTGTCCCTGTCACCCTGAGACCTGATCATATTGCCTGACACCTGTTCCTTTCCCCTGTCATTCTGAGTTCCTCCCTTGTCACCCTGAGACCTGACCTTGTCACCCTGAGATCTTCCCCTGTCACCTTGAGACCTGTCCCTGTCACCCTGAGACCTGACCTTGTCACTCTGAGATCTGTCCCTGTTACCCTGAGATCTGGCCCCATCACTCTGAGACTTAATTCTGTCACCCGAGACCTTCCTCTGTTAACCTGAGTTCCTCGGCGTCACCCCGAGACCTGCCCCTGTCACCCGAAGGATTGTAAATGGACGCTGCTCCTTGTCTGGCACTAGCCTGCTTCATGAATCTCCGTTGTTGCTGTAACGTTACCGAGCACAGGCAGCACATTTGTCCCTTACTCTTATAAAGCCTACAAACCCTCAAATTAGAAAAGAATACGGATACTTTTGTAAGTTTCATGTATAGTCAGTGAGGCCTTTCTTATGGAATCTGTGACATTGCCCTTGTGAGCATCTGTGGGAAGAAAGGAAGGAAGGGGAAGGAAGGAGGAAAGAGAAGGAAATTAGAGTAGGAAGGAAGACAGAAGGGTGGGAAGACAGGAAGGAAGGAGGAAGGAAAGGGAACAGGGAGGGAAGCAAGGAAGGAAGAGGGAGGGAAGGAGGAAGGAGGGAAGAAAAGAAGGAGGGAAGAAAGTGAAAGGAAGGAAGGAAGGAAGGAAGGAAGGAAAGAAGTTGGGAATTTTGGAAGGAAGGAAGAAGGAAAGAAAGAGGAGGAAAGGAGGGAGGAAGGTAGGATGGAGGAAGGAAAGAGAAATGTGCCCCTGACCTCCCGGCTGCGCTCTGCTCCTGAGCTTTCTCAGCCGGATCTGGAGTTGAAATGTGGTAGTTTACGGCACCAGAGGCTGATCCTGCCCCAGCTGGAACCCAGACATCCCTAAAGTGGGTGTTTGGGATCTGGGACCCAGCCTCTCTGTAGAGAAGAGCCTGGACTGCAGAGTCTGCTCACATGGAACTATTTGCACAGGCTAAGTGGCAAGCACTCAGAATAATCACGTCTGTGAGGTGTGTCTGTGACATCTCCGCTCCCAGCTTCACATTGTTGCAGGGACTTGAGAATGCTTCGAAGGACAGAGTACTCGGCTGGCTTCTGGTAGCATGGAGTAGCTGGGTGGCGTGGAGTAGCTGGGTGGTGTGGAGTAGCTGGGGTGCTGTACTGTGTGGTGGGTGCAGGGAGGTTTCTCTGGCCTTTTCCTCCCTGCATTTTAATTTCCTTTTCTGCTGCTCAAGAGGCACCATAACATACTTTAATATACCATCTCCAACACAGTTTTAAAGTATGTGCCGGGGCCTGGGGAGATAGCTCAGGTGTTGAAGTCTTTCTGTGTAAGACTGGGGACCTGAACTTGCTGAAGCCATGTGTGGTGGTCCGTCATCCTTATAACCTCGGCACTGGAGAGTTTCCCACAGAGGGATTTCTAGGGCACACTGGCCAGCTAGCGTAGCCTGTTGGGAAAGCCCTAGATCCCCCATCTCAACAAACAATAGTGTTTTGATGAAGGACTCTTGAGACTGACTTTGATTTTCACATGCGTGCACACCCCCCCCCACACACAGATGAACGTGCACACATGTGCACACCTGCACACTAAAATATGCAAATAGAGTATGAAGTTGTGGTTGGAAATTGATTTTATTCTTTGGGGCTCACTGTAACTTTCTAGGCTGGGTACACTTGGCGAGTTCCTGAACCAAAAGGATGCTGTGGGTGAATTCTTCTGGCAAAGCGGCCCTGTTGCTTACTGGGTTTCTTGGCTTCCTACCTCTCCTGACTCAGGTACTGGTTGTTCAGACAGTCGAGTTCCCTACTCCCTGACTCCATTTTTAATACAAGCCAGGGGTGCAAAGCGCCCAGCTTAGCCTGTCAGAACTTGAGAGCTCTGTAAACACTGGAGTTCTTGTTGCCATAACACCAGGAAAAATAATATGGGATCCTGCGTATAAATATAGCGGAAGCCCTGGGGAATGGGAACAGTTCTACATGACTTGAAGTCCAATCTCTTAGGAAGGAAACGTCAGCGGGGTCCCTGAATTCAGAGTGGGTTTTTGCCTACCTGTGGTGCTCAGCTTCCTAGACAATAGCCAGGCCTCAGGATTAGTTTTACCACAGTGTTGTTATCTCTTCTGTTCTCTCTCTCTCTTTCTCTCTTTTATTAATATTCACATAAGCCATGGGAAATGACAAGCATCTTACGTCGGGCACAGGGGCCTGTGAATGATTAACTTCTGTTCCCTGGGTGGGGACTCCGCATAGCAACCTCTTGGCTCACACCCCTTTGGCCCAGCCACAGCAGCCCAGGGCTCTGGACCAACTCTCCCCTTGGAGGTGGAGTGAGCTTTGCTGAGGTACACATGACACTGGCGTGGTGTTTATAGGCTGCTGTCTCTGTTGCCCACTCCTGGTGTTCTGCATGTGACTGGCTAACTGCATTTCCCTCTGTGCATATGTATTTGGCTGGTCTTTGCTTTCATACTTATTCTTGCTTTTTGAGGAGTACTTTTGAGAATCTAAGTTAGACTTGGCCATGGTCATGCCTGAATCTGGCTTATACCACTGACTTTTATGGGTTTCTCTCAAATACTATGAGAAAGCAGGCAAACCTTGGCAAATTTCATACTGAATAATTAGAATCAATAGAGAGCTCCATAATGGCCTAAGTTTTAATTATAAGTCAACTCAAATTGTGTTGTTAAATCTTAGCAATCTTGGAGTGAAAAACTTAAGCCACTCGGTAAAGGATGGAAACCCTGCTGGGCCTGATAGGTGCTCATCTTTGCTTCTAGCACCAGGGAGGTAGAGGTAGGCCGATTTCTGTGAGTTTGAGGCTACCCTGGTCTCCATTGCAAGTTCCAGGCCAGCCAGGGCTACAAAGTTGAGACCCTGTCTCAGCCCTCTCCCCACCAAAAAACCCCATCCAAACCAAAGCAACAACAACAACAAAAAAAACCCCACAAGAGGTGAAAACAAACCGTGTGTGGATATGGACACAGTCAGGACACCGAGAATATGTTGAGGGCCCGTATAGGTAAGTAGAAAGACTGAAATCAAGGCCGATTCCATTTATTGTTGTTTCTCAAACATCTACGTAATAAGATCTAGTTTTGAAAAACAGCAACAGGAGTTCAAAGTGCCAGAAGAAAATGAAGGGATGCTAAGTACACAAGGGGCAGTGAGGTTGTAGGAAAATGTACCCTAGTTATGGTAGATGGAGCTGGGATACTTGGGGCACTGAAATTTAGATTCAAGCCAATCCAGATGTTTGTTTATTAATAATGTCCCCAGTGTTATAGAACTCCAAATCCCAGGAGCTCCTCTTGAAATATAAGGACAATGCACGGTCTTCATTCTTTCTCGGCTGTTTTAATTCCAGGGGTTTTTCTGTAATTGTGATTTTCCTGTACATGTGCTCGGAAAGGCTGGCACTCCCCATGCCTTGCAGATCTGCCCTAGCAAAGCTTTCCTCTCCTAACGTTTCTCTTCTTGCTGCCATGGCAATAAAGAAAGAAACTTGGCACCGGGATATAATCTCTCCAGCGCGTTTCTCCTCTGAGGTCCCGAGCTTTGGTTATCCCACCCAAGACTCAGAATCAGCTGGTACAGAACAGCTGCCCATTCACAGCTTTGTTCCGGTAGCCACTGAAGACAAAACCATTTTAGTGGAGCACCCTCGGCTGCTCTCCAACCCCTCACAATGCCTGGGTCATCCCCAAGAAGAAACTTTGGAGGAAAGGGTGAAGGGCCAGCATTTCTTACAGTTTTTGACACGCCGTGTATTTATGGAGTTGAAAAGGTTTGGCGCTATTGATTTCTCTAGATTGGATACCTTGGAGGTGAGGAGGGGTGCAAACCCCCAAGCTGTGTAACTCTGAAACAGAAGCTCAGCAGGGGGAGGCTGGCTGCTGTGTGTGGGGTGAGCCTCCCACCAGCATCTGCTGCTCCCTTTGGCTTATTGGTACCACGTGGGAGTGGAGCACTCCAGTGCCTGCGATCCCGATTTGTCAATAACGTTCCCAATCTTGCTATTTTTGTGACTCCTGCATAGTTTTAGACGCTGGCAATTAAGATGAGTTAAAGTCAAAACATCTGGAGGGCCGGTCCAGACATGCTCTGGCATGAAGGCCGCCAGTGCCCGACCCCAGGCTAGGCTGTTTCCCACTTCATGTTTCTCAGTTCTCCGGATTCTAAAATCATCAATTGTCTGGGGCCCCTCTCCTACTCCCACATCTTAAAAGCTTAGTGCCTTGGTGGTGCTACCGGAAGGGGGACGCACCTTTCAGAGGTGGGGCCTCGCTGGACTGGGAGTCCTTCAGGTCATTGGGTGAATGACCTTGAAGGAAGGGCACTGTGGGACCCTGGTCCCTTCCCTGCCAGGTTTGTGACATCCCTTACTCTCACCATGGTGTTCAGTCTGACTGCACACAGAGCCCTCCAGGGCTATGGGCCAAGATAAACATTTTCTCTTTCATAAGTTGATTATATCGGGTATTTGTCACAAGGATGGAAGCTGTGTAACACATGGCATAATTTATTTATACATTTCATTTTTATTCTGGTTGAGTACCACGTAAAGCACATATGTTTTGGAGGCCGAGAGATGTCAGCTTTAGTAGTTCCAGAGTTTAGCAAATTGTGCTTGCAGCAGCTTGGATACTACACATAGAAGCAAAAACCTGTTTCACGTGGTGCTGGGCAGATTCAGTAGACCTCTCCGTGCGGCACGGAAGGCTAGTTTGGTGATCTTTGCACGGTTATATTATCAACAGTTCGTTACTGTTCTGAACGTTGACCAGTGCCTTGTAGTTCTGAAGACACGAGTCAGCCCCACAAAGCGTTTCTCTCAGAGCCAGGAGAGAGTTCTCTGCATTGGCCACCTTTCATCTCTGTGATGCAATGCTTGAGCAAAGCAGCTCGAAGGCGTTGGTTTACACTTGAGAAGGAACAGTCCATCATGAGGGAGGAGCCTAAGAGGCGGGTCCCATGGCATCTCCAGTCAGGAAACAGAGGGAGATGGACATTGAATTCAACTTGCTTTTTCTTTTTATTTAGTTCAGGACCTCAGTTCATGGAACTTAGGGTGGGTTTTTTTTAAATCTCATTTAACCTAACCTTGACACTTCCTCATAGATATGTCAGAGATTAGTTGTCTAGGTGATTCTAGATCCTGCCAAGGTGATGATCACTATTAACTATCATAGTCTCTCTCTCTCTGTCTCTCTCTGTCTCTCTGTCTCTCTCTGTCTCTTTTCTCTCTCTCTCTCTCCCTCTCTCTCTGTCTCTCTCTCTCTTTTCTCTCTCTCTCCCTCCCTCCCTCCTTCTCTCTCTCTGTCTCTCTCTCTTTACTTAAGCAGCCTTTAATGAAAGTTATATGTGAGATGCCTGTACTTCTGCATCTATTTTCGGTTGTTTTTCCTTGTATCTTGTATTTGACCTTCTTTCCCCATGTCAAGACTTGGCTTTTCTTTCCAGAATTGTGTGTGGGGTTTGTGTGTGTGTGTGTGTGTGTGTGTGTGTGGTCTTTGTCCAGCTTTAGCCTGGTGATAACCACCTTGCCAGGGTGGATGGCCACATGGGCCTTTTCTCGTTGTACTCGTTCACGTAGATGGCTCATTTATGTCTACACACCCGGACCACTTTGCCAATCTGCGGACCTTTGTGGTGTCCGCAGAAAATCTGAACTTCATTATCTTTTCGATGGACGTAGATTGAATATTGTACTTCTGTCTTCATTCTTTGGAAAGAGGGGAAGACATACCTTCCTCTGAATGTGAGAAGGTGGATTGAGATACAGCTTGTAGTTCTTGCTTCAATCAGAAGTCACAGAGAGACTGACCTTCATTTTGGTGGTTGACAATCCAGCGAAGGCAGATATATTCTTGATGGGAGATATATTCTATCAAGGACCGTCTGCAGCCTTCCACAAGTTCAGAATTTTGGGACCAGAAGAACCCAGGAAGAAACAGAAACTCTAAGAGTTAGGGATTGTAGAGTCATGCGTTTTTATCAGAGGCAATGAGCTGGAACTTGACACATGAATGCCTTCATTCAAGCAGTGTGACCTGCGAAGAACATGACCTCTTACGAAGATGAACCTGAAGACTCCACCTGCAGGGGTATTGTGAAGCAGAAGGATGGGGGCCTCATTCTTCCCATCTGTTTTGCGGGATGATTGACCTTGGAATTGAATAAGTGATCAGGATTTAAAGTATTCCCTTCCTTTGGATGCAGGCAGGTCTGCTATGAGAGACGACTTCCCTCCTGCCTGCAACTGACAGTAGCAAGAGGACATTCTGCCAGTTGGGGTGGACAGGGTGGCGTCTGAGAAGACACCTGCCGCTTCCGTCTTGCTTTCTGTTCACAATTTGACCTGGGTAATGCGTTTGTATTCAAAGGGCAATTCCTTCTTCTTTGCCTCCCTTTCCCTCCCTTTCTTAGAAATAGAACTCTGGGTTTATGCGTTGTCAAATGTGATAGGCGAGTGTCCTCCCTCCAGATCATGTGGACTGTCAAATTAAAGATGGTTTGTTTCTGGAAAAATGTTCCCAGAGGCTCTACAGCCTCTGCCAGCAAGCATTTCTTTAAAAAAAATTATTAAATGTATTCATTTTATTTTCTGTGTAAATGCGTTGACTTCACGTATGTATGTGCACCACACGCATGGTTGGTGGCTGCAGAGCTCAGAAGGGTACATTGGATCCCCTGGAACTGGAGCTATTGATGGTTGTGACCACCATGTGGGTGCTGGGAACCAAACTTGGATAGCCTGCAAAAGCAGCAAGTGCAACTCTTAACTGCTGAGCCATCTCTTCAGCCCCCAGCAAATGCTTCTTAACAGCAGTTACCTACTGAGCAGGCAAGCTTGCAGAACTGTTTTAGAACTTGTAACTTTATTTTATAGTTTATTTGGAATGGATTCCAGTAAGGGCTATGACTTGTAATTGTTTGATATATTCAATCTTTGGAACTATTATTTCCCCCCTTCAATAGTTTTGTTTATAATAGCCTCATCATTTCCATTTTGTAAAGTATTTCCACAACTTGCAGTCTGCTCTATGGATCCCCACAGTGTTGTGAAACTCCTTCCCCCTCCCCCTGCATTTCCTCTAAGCTGGAGTTAGACCCAGAGGCATTGCTTTGTTCGGGTCTGGCTTCGTTTCTTGGCAAAGAGCAGTTACATACTTCCACACCCAGCATTTGGTGGGGGCTGACACCTGCTGTGGGAGTAGACTGTTCTGCAGAGATGGGTCGCCATGGTGACATGACTGCTCTAACATGGCTGCCACTAGCCTGCTGAGCTGCTAAACACTTAGAAGGTGACTAGGATCATTGGAAAATGGATCCTTTCCTTTTTTTTTTTTAATAAAAGATTAACTTTACGTGTATGACTGTTTTGCTTGAATGTATATCTATATCATATGCATCCTGTAGCTGGAGTTACAGACAGTTGTGAGCCACTGTGTGGGTGCTGGGAATTGAACCCAGGTCCTCTGCAAGAGCAAGTGCTCTAAATCCTGAGCCATCTCTCCAGGCCCAGACACTGATTTATTAATGTGAAACTTTCTAATTATTTTAGATTTAAGGAGCAGTATGTGGCTACCTGTTTGAAAGCCACGAACTGATAACTGTTACTTTGTTTTCCTAATCAGAAACTTTCTCTTTTGTTCTGCTTTCTATCATGAGGTTCAGTTCATACCAAAGAGAAAGGCAGAATGCACACAAACCCAGTATTCATGGGTTTCAGCCTGTTCACGGCCTTCAGCCAGTTCACGAATAAGATCAGAGGCACCTTTGGGTTAACATCACAAAGCAAGGAGGATTGGGACCAGCGGTGAGGAGTGAGTTCAGATGGTTAGTGCTGACTGCCAACCAGATGGGATTCAGAATCTCCACAGAAACAAACCTGGGCATGTCTGGGAGGGCTTATCTAGATTCAGTTAGCTGAATTGAAGAGACTCACCCTACATGTGGCTATACCGTCCCAGGGGCCGGAGTTCCCTCTGAATGAAAAGGAAAAGCCTAGTTGTGTGTATCTGCTTCCTGAGGCCCTGTGATAGCTGCCTGGGTTCCTGCCATGATGGACTGTACCCCTAAACCACAAGCCAAAGCCTCCCTCCCTTTTTCCTTCCTTCCATCTCTCCCCATCCCTCCCTCCCTCCCTCTCTCCCCATCCCTCCCTCCTTCCTCCCTCTCTCCCCATCCCTCCCTCCTCCCTCCCTCCCTCTTTCCCCATCCCTCCCTCCTCTCTCCCTTCCTTCATTGTTTTTGTCACAACAACAAGCTGAGCCACTAACGCAGTCACACAGCTCTGAAATGTGACTTCACACAGGAAGTGAAGGAAGATGTCTAGGGAGAACACTAGAGAGGGTGCAGGCTGACCTGTACTGGGTTATGATTTGCTTCATGGGTTTTTTCTCTATCCCTCCAAGTGCCAGCTTTCTGGGTGAAAGTTCTTTGTTGCATGAGGGCCGGCTTGTTGGGGTTTCTGTCCCACCCGGTACCCTATAGCCGGCAATTCCCAAAGAAAATCACACAGAGTCTACATTAGGTTATAAACTGATTGGCCCATTAGGTCAGGCTCCTTATTAGTCCTTGTAACTTACATTAATCCATTATCATTATCTATATGTAACATGAGGGCCGGCTTGTTGGGGTATCTGTTCCCGCCCGGTACCCCACTGCTGGCATACCCCAAGGAAAATCACACACAGGACTCCATAAGATTATAAACTGATTGGCCCTTAGCTCAGGCTACTTATTAGCTCTTATAACTTATGTTACCCCATTATCCTTATCTATGTTAGCACATGGCTCCGTACCTTTCTCAGCTGGGCAAGTTACATGCTGCCTCTTTGGTGGTCTGCGCAGGAGTGGCGGAGGGACCTTCCTCCTCCATAGCCTTATTCTATTCTCATTGCCCCACCTCTACTTCCTGTCTGGTTGACCCACCTATACTTCCTGCCTGGCCAATCAGCATTTTATTAAAATACACGATTGACAGAATACAGATAATTCTCCCGCACCAGTCCTTGACTGAGTCTTGACTTTTTATCCTTTCTTTCTTTCTTTCTTTCTTTCTTTCTTTCTTCCTTCCTTCCTTCCTTCCTTCCTTCCTTCCTTCCTTCCTTTCCTTCCTTTCTTTCTTTCTTTCTTTCTTTCTTTCTTTCTTTCTTTCTTTCTTTCTTTCTTTTCTGTTGCATTACAGGGCCTCACTATATAGTCTAGGCTGGCCTAAAGCTTATGGTCCTCAAGCCCCCACCTCCCGTGTGTTGGGTTTGTTGCTGTGCACCACCATAGCTGACATTTCAGTAATGACCTGCTCCTGCCAAGTTACTGTGGCTCCCTCCATATTGAACTTCTAACGTGAAATCTTGAGGATGCCTGTGCCTCTTCTAGGCAGAATTTTGCATCTTAGCATTTCAGTGTGGCAATAGTTTTTCTTTCCTCTAGGCCTCCAGGGCTCTCATCCTTTTCTGAGCTCACTTACAGAAGACCAGAGCTGTGGGTCATGAGAGGGTGGAGAGAGAGAGAGAGAGAGAGAGAGAGAGAGAGAGGAGAGAGAGAGAGAGCAAAGAGAGAGAACACTGTTTTTTCTGCTGTGGAGCCTGGGTGTGCCATGTGAGAACTCTTCGGCAATATTAGGCCACGTCTGCTTAGAAGGGGTAGAATGTAGCCCCGGGTGGTGGTCCTAGACAAATGGCTTCATCAGTTATTATAATGTGTGTGTGTGTGTGTGTGTGTGTGTGTGTGTGTGTGTGTGTCTCAATCTCAGAGAGAGCTGGTCTTATGCCAGGAAGGAGAATGACAATACTTTAGAACAAGGATGGATAAGCTTTTCCTGTAAAGGATTAGGTAGTAAATATTTTGACGGCGGGAGGCCATACCATCTCTGCTCAACTCTGAATCACAGTCCTAAAGCAGTTCAAACAACAACCCCTCCTCCAGCCATATGAACAAACCTGTCACTGTGACTCAGTGACACCTAATTTCCAAAATGAAGCAGCAGGCTGAATTTCGCCCATGGCCCCTGCTTGGTGCACTATACTCTAGACCTTCTTCCTCTTGCTTTTGAATTTCTAGTGTGAAGTAGGTGTTGGGGCGTTGGAAATCAACAGTTCTTGGGAAGAGCTGAAGTAGACATAGTCCTAGGTTGGAAACGTTGGATTGGAGTAAAAAGGGCTATTTAGTTCCCAGAGATAAGTCATTCTTGAGTCTTGTTCTCTAAAGCCTACTATGTGATAGGTTTCAGAGACCTGAAGATGAGAGGTCATTCAGGTTCTCAGGAGAGCTCTTCCCATAGGAGGGTCACAGCACACTAGCGCTAGATAGAAACAGAAGGCCTTTTGGGTGGAGACAAAGTAGGCTCAGGACACAAGGCAGGTGATGCACACATGATGGGGCCAAGCCTGATAATAAGAGTTGTCTTTCTGTTGGGGAGGTTGCTTGTTCATTTCCTCACCACCCTGACTCAAAATAATCACACAGAAACTATATTATTTAAACCACTGCTTGGCCAATCACTTAAACATATTGCTAGCTAACTCTTATATCTTTGGTTAACCCATTTCTATTAATCTGTGCATTGCCACATGGCTGTGGCTTACCAGCAATGTTCCCACATGTCTCTCTCCTGTGGCGGCTCCATGACTTCTCTCTGACTCTGCCTACTTTCTACCAGCATTCAGTTTAGTTTTCCCACCTAGCTTTGTTCTGCCTTATCACAGGCCAAAGCAGCCTCTTTATTCATGAACCAATAAAAGCAACACATTTGCAGAAGGACTTCCCACACGAGTCTCTCTTTTTTTATTTTCATTTCTGGCTGATGACAGTTCTGTGTCTTGAAGGTTGGTTTTCACAACCTCTGTGTAGTTGCTATGGGGATTTTGTGCGTCTTTGTTAAGAGATGTCCCTTAAAAGTTGTTGGGTCTCAGCCAGGTGTATCACGGGTAACGACACTTGCTGCCAAACCTGAAGACCTGAGTTGGTTCCCTGAGAACCACAGGGTGGAGGGAGAGATTCAGTTCTCGGAAGTTGTCCTCTGACCTTCCAGTGAGGTGCATCTGCTTCCCCCAAAAGTGTGTCAGTTGAAGGTGCTGACATCATCTTTCATTAAGGCACACTCATCCACTGGCAGCATTTGAAGGACTTCAGCTGGGGCCTCTCACAGGTGGACAGGAAGCAATGGAGCTGTTCCTAACACTCAGGCTCAATCTCAGAAGCTCCCATATTCTCAATGTGTGTGTGTTAGGACCTAGTCTCTTAGACATAACAAGTCAACTACCTGTTTATCCACCTGGTCCCTGGAGTGACTAAGCCCAGGAAGCTGAGGGACCTACACGAAATCAAGAGAACTGGCCTCGAAAGAAAACTCCAAGTTCAACTTGAGTGCTTGAGAGATACTTAGATCTTTCCAAGCGACCGTGCTCTTGGCACACACACAGCAGGTACAGACCAAAGTGTCTCAGTTTGCATCTTCCAACACTCAGAGATCTGGCTATGAGACGACAGACAGACTAAACAGAGTACAGTCACATGGTGAAGGCAAGGAACCCAAGAACTGACTGTTGCCGGGTTTGCCGCTCTTTTATTAACACGTTCTTGTCCAACCGTGGTGTGTCACGGTCCTACAGAGACCACGCTCTCACCCTGAGTCTTAATAATCTTAACTTGCCAGTGGGACGTGTGCATTTCAGGTAAAATTTAATATCGGTTAAGTATTAAAGCTGCTAATTTTGACAATCTGTTATATGTGAATTGGTTGATTTCCTTGTGTTTTGTGTTTTGCTTTCTTTAGTCTCAAGAGGCTGAGATTGGTGTGAGAGGTGAGCAGGACACAGAATCAAAGAGAGTCTCAGAAACTTGGTCAGCAAATTCTAATGAAGCATTTTGATGAAACACCAAAATAAGTGAAAATACTTCTCAGTGAGTAATATCATATCAGAACTTGAAGGAAGACTGTGGCAGGATGGGAAGAGAAGAAAACTGAGTGGCAGTGGGAAGGGAAAGGGGCCCTTGCTGGGTGTCTGAGGAAGGCCCCTGACCAACCAGGAGTCAGGATCCTATGGGTCAGGATTAATTGTGATGAGGTCAACGTATAGACAATACTCCTTCTGTAGAGAAATCCTTCCTGAGGAGGATGGAAATGGCAAACTGTATTTAAGGTCTGGGCATGCACAACCTTGAACAAGGCCGTTTTCCTCTCCCATTATTTTCTGAGACTCTTATGAAAAAGATGAGCAACTTTTCCCAGTGAAAACTTCCGAACTCCCTGTGTCATCTTCCTGACCTCTGGTTCGAGTTTCTTGGCTGCAATCCTGCCTGAGGATCCCTGGGAGCCATCCCATAATCTCCTTTACATTCCTAAGCAACCTACTGAAGCTGAGACTTCAGCACCCACTGAAATCTCATAGGCATCTGTTATAAAGGTAACGAGGCTTGTTTCTCTCTGGAGAAGCCACACTCTTGCTTCCTTGTGTGTTTTCTTCTTTCTCTGGACACCTTTCTTTCTGGTGACTCCTCACAAATCTACGGTGAAATGTTTTCTTTTAACAAAACCCAACGCCGCTTCCTACTGGCTCAGACTGAACTTCCTTTCTTTGATCGAGCCAACAATCCAGCTTCACCTGGGTTGAGGTCTCTGAAGGGAACTCTGGCTGCTGCAGAATGGGGCTGTGTCTACCCTTGAGGTCCCCCTTCCCTGCCCCCCGCCCCAACTCTGGTTCTTTCAAACCAACAGCAGCTAGGGTCCACAAGATAGCTGAGAGTTTTAAGGGACTTGCCACCAAGCTGGATGACTTGAGTTTAGCCCCTGGGACCTTCATGGTGTGGAAGGAGAGAGTGAGATTCTGCAAGTTGTTCTCTGACTTCTAAGTGTGTGCAGGGGCACACATGTGCCCCCATACATGAACACACACAAAAGAGGTAAATAAATGTAATGGAAAAATGAAAAATAATAACAAAGACAATCAGCTAGCCCTTGAGACATATCTGATGATTAAAAATCAGCAAACATTTCAACTTTATCTCATTTATCCCAGTTGCTGCACTTCTGGCTCGCCAACCGTGCGCCGTTGTAAGAGGAGGCCACAGTCTGGGGAGTTTAGAAGGCACAGGCCTTTCTCGACTACTTGTGACTCTGGGTCATCACAGTCTGGGGAAACTGACACAGATTGGGAAGGCCTGACAGATGCTCATTAAACGCAGAGAAGGGGAGCTGCTGCATACCTGGGGCCTTCACCCCTACTGACTGGTGTTTACAGTGGGCGCTCTGCAGGCTACCAGAGGAGAAAGGTAAACACCAGTAAACCCTTTCCTCTGCAATGGGGACCTACTTACAAGATATGTGGGTGTAACAGCAGCACAGAAACAGTAGGAGTAACCAGCCACTATCTGATCAGATTGAATGTTTGGTCCATGAGGTCGAACTCACGCCTGACACTGCTCAGGTGGCCCAGAACCAGAGTTGAGCTAGACTGTGGATCAAAGGGAAAACCAAATATTGCTATTTTGCTGGAGGACCCCAGCAGTGACTTTCTGCTGTCCTCACAGAAGAAGGTGTTCCAGAGAGACCCTTGTGTCTCTCAATCTGATTACCAGACTATTGAAACAATAGATCACAAAGAAATGGGAATTCTCTTCAGGAATCTCATGCTGGGAGAAGGAAAGAGCCCCAACCAGAGGGGATCTTGTCCCTGGAAAGATGTCACACAGCTCTAACAACTTGTTGACCACCTTACAGGATGTCCTGAAGTTCTGACAATGGTGGGTCAATGGCAGGACCACACCTTGGCCAGGACTGCTTGCTTAGATGTGCCATCCCTGCCCACTATTTAAGCATTGACCTCACCTTAGGTCCCAATGTAGCCACATCCAATAAATCTCCTTTTCACATCTTCTACTATTACTTTGACTTTTAATATTGTCTTACTGGGGATGAGGGGCTGAAATGGACTTGGGGCACAGGCTATGACCCCAAATTTGATGTGGGGGTGTCTGATCGTGCCCTCAGAAGAAATGTTGACAAGAAGCAAGAACCTGGATTCAGTTGATTTATTTATTTTTTAAGTTAAACCACATTTACTTTGTGCGTGCACTCATGCAGTCCCAGTGTGGAAGTCAGAGGACACTGTTTTGGAATCTGTTTTCTCCTCCTACCATGTGGGTTCTGAAGATAAAAATCAGACTCAAGTCAACTTGGTAGAAAAAAATTCTTTTACCCTCTAAGCCATCTCAGCCACCCCCGACTCATATTTTAATGGAATCATCAGCCCTCTTAATAAAGGTTCATTCATGGAGGCAGAGTCCTCATGAACGAATCAACTTAAAAGTAAGTGTCTCACCTCTCACTCTGTTGGCTGAAGATTTAATTTTCAACACATGAGCCTTTGGACACAAACTATAGTGTTTGTTCTTATTCTCCATCACATTCTTTTCACATATAAAATACACCTATTACAGACCAGTAATCTTAACTTCTTCCAGAATCAATTAAAATCTCCAGAGACCAGATTCTAGGGGAAATCAGACGTGAGTGATACTGAAATACGATTCACAGTAAGGAAAATTCTCCAGCTGCCAGTCTGTGAGGGCAAAGCAAAGAAAATTGCTTCCAAAACAGAACTGTGTGGCAGGCCCAGGACAGACACAGCACAGCGGGCCCAGGACAGACACAGTGGGACAGGCAGGCATTAAATCTTAGGACTCTGGAATGATCTTCTGGGACATACAATGGGAGAAGGGATTGGGTCCCAGACCTCAACAAGCTTCACGTGTGCAGCTTTCCTGGCCTTAGTCTGTGCTTCAGCTCTGGGGCTGTGGCCTCACGCTGGCCACTTTCCCAGACACTACGCACTGGTGGCTTTTACAGTTCTGGAATCTCGGGACACTCCTACAATGTCACAGGAGCCTCAAAGATCATTGAGGACAGACCCCTTCTCTAATGGAATCTGCCCCTGACCCTGGGCAGAAATATAGCATTCTGATCTTCTCCAAAGATGGGGGAACATTACATATTATTGTTTCCTCCTTTAAGAGTTAATCAGTCACCTGGCAAGAGACCATTCCTCAGGAATGGTGCCGTGTGGAGGAGCCGGAGGAATAATTATCCGCTTGATGAGATGTACTCTTCCTACCCTGTCACTGGTGCAGTGGCTTACAGAGCATCCGTCATGGAGCACTGTGGTGGCCTCAAAGGTGTCTTGGGTGAGGGTCTGCGTGTGTGTGTGCGTGTGCATGTGTGTGTTCATAGGTGTGTCCCTCTGTATCCGCTTTTGTGTTTTTAATGTGAGTTCTGAAGATCAAACTCAAGTCCTTATTGCTTGTACGGCAAACACTTTCCTGACTGGGCCGTCCCTTTAGCTCCTCTGATAACGTTCAACACTGAGTTTCTGTTATCTGTTCACCTGAGCTTAAAGAAGGTGCTTTTTGCTGTCAGTCTTCATCTCCATGACACGCCAATTCTGGGTCAATCCAAAGAAATAAAAAGAAAGGAAAATAGTGGAAACAGGAACCAAACCTTTTTCCGTGATGAAAACCCGTTACGCCTGGTAGCAGGCAGACAAAACAGGTGCTTAACTTCCTGGCCCTTTCTGTCCTTTAAAGAATTGACCTGGGGTGATGTGAGGATCCAGGCGAGCTCACTAATGTTTCAGAAACATCGGTCCCCTTCAAAGGAGTTTGTTGAATGAATCAGTGATAATTGGATCAACTCATGGAGGACAGGGTACTGTGCAACTAGCAATCATGGAAACAGGGGTCAAATATTTCTTCCTTGTAGGAAGAAGGTGAGAACTTAGTCCCACTAGCAGGAGTCCCTGGTGTGAGGAATGGTAAGGAGGAGTCGGGAGAGAGGGAAGCACAGCAGTCTTGGATGGTTTTCTGGTTAAACTGAGGGAGATTTGTGAGTTCCGTGTCTGTCAGCTCACACCGCTCTAGCTTCCATTGACTTTGCTCCGTATGGTTTCAGTTTCAAACTTTACAGAATGAAGCAAGGCAGCTGGAAATGCTGGCAGGCTTTGAAAACAATTGCTGAAATCTTATTTTCCCCACAGTTAAGGGTCCAGTCCACCATGGCTAGCTGTGGCAGCAGCTCAGGCAGGCTGGTCACACCACATCCATGGTCACGGTGAAGGGGCCAGTCTACCATGGCTAGCTGTGGCAGTAGTTCAGGCAGGCTGGTTACACCACATCCATAGTCAGCAAGCAGAAAGAGAGGATTGCTGATGGCTTTCTCCCTTCCCCCTCTTTTTATCCAGTCCAGGTCCCTAAATCCGTGGGATGATGTTGCCCACCTTGGGGTGAGCCGTCCTCCTCAGCTTCTCTGGAAATACCTAGGTGATCTAAACCCAGCTCAGTTGGCGATGAGGATTCCTTGCTGCACAGGGACAACATCAATTTAACCCTTTGACTTTCTAGTCAGCGAAACCCAGTCTGAACCCCAGCTAGTCACCTGCATCGTATGCATTAACTTGTAATAGCCACTGAGTAACTCCTTCAGTACCTGCAGTGGACGGATGCTCAGGGCGTTTGTGGGATGTTCAGGAAAGGCAAATAGGAGCTTTCATCTGACATCAGCTTATATGGGGGCTCAGTGGCAACTTGGCAGGTTCCACGTTCTTGGGTCCTGGATCATGGCATGGAACAAAGAAACATGACTTACACCAGAGGCAGGGATGGTTTATTAGGAAGAAGCATGCACCTGAAGGAGGAAAGAGAGCAAAGAGTCTAGCTTCCGAATTGGCCCACAGAGCAATGAGTTGGGGATTTTGTCACATAGTAGAGGCTTTTGGACTCATTTCTCTTGCCTCGTGTGTTACATGCAGTTCTACACACAACCTCAAACATTGCGTGTCCTTAGCATCTTAAATCACCACACCCAGGAGTTGTGCTTGAATATTATAATGGCCCATGGGCCACCTTCAGTTACTAAAGTCCCCTTGTACCTATACTGAGGTGAGGATTTATTTGACCTGGTAGGGGGTTGGGTTCTTGCTATCCTCCGTGCTGACTGTCTTTTTCATGTGCTAATTCTGTAATGCAGTGTGTAAGGCCTCTGGGCTCTCTCCCTAACTTACTCTCCTCTGTTTTTCTGTATGTAAAAAATACTGTCTTGAGAGAAAGTAGTAGGTAGGATTTTAGGAGGTTTCAGAAGAATGAGAAGTTCTGCCCTGTGTCTCTCTGGTCCCCAAAGCCCTCCTTTGCACTGAACCCATCTCTGGAGACCCTGCCCTTTGTCTTTGCTCCCGGGTTGTACTGTCGGATGCCTCTCACCCCTAAGGCCACATTCCCAGGCTTGCATTGCCGGACTGTCTGTCTCCTCACTTCCTACCACGGCTCAGTTACCAGACTTCAGTGGTTCACGGGGCATGAAACCTTTGGGACTTGAAGAAATTTCAGATTTGCCAATGGTCTCTAAAATCTCTCATTTTTGCAGTGAACTATGTTTTGTGGGCAGAGGTATCGAGAAGATGAGGTCGTGAGACGCTCTCATTTTCAGTAGGAGGTCCTCTGTGCTCGTCCGAACAGCGTGAGGGTTCAGCCATGGCGTTGGGTGCTCCTCCACAGAGCAATCTCATGCTCATCTTTTAAGATCTCTGCCTGGATCTTGGTCACCTGTGACTCACCGAGGACTGGGACAGCTGTAGGGATCTACAGGTGCATTTCAAACCATGCTGCGCTCTCATGATTGCTTATACATTGCTGGGAGGATAAGTTTGAAGCGTACTCTTGACTTAGCGCAGACACCTTGTCTCGGTGTGTGTGAAGTCTCTACACTGTTCCTTTAGCTCTTTCTCTCTTATGGGAATCCAACCCCGCGTCTGATTGTAGCAAGCAGAGATGGAGAGAGAAGAGGTGGGTTTTAGGACAAATGGGCCCGTCGACCCTCCCCCTTACACCTGGAAGAAGCCATTCTGAGTCATGTTGAGAGTCTTGAATTGCCCTGTGGTTTTTGCCTACAACTCAGCACAGCAGCAGCGAGGGAAGAAGGGCCTGGCAGTGCTAGGCCACACTGAGATCCGTCGTGGCTTGCGAAGCTGGCACTGAGCCAAAGCGTCTTCCTTTCATGCTCGGCGGGAAAGTATTTTACATTCACGGACTCTGACCTCACATTTGGAAGAGTGGTCAGAAGAGAATACTGGGCTGACTAGATGGCTCAGTGGGGAAAGGGCTTGCCGCGCAAGGCCTGACATCTTGAGTTCGAGTCCAGGAAACACTGCAAAGGTGGAAAGAAAGAACTGACTCCCTCCACAGAATGGTTCTCTAACTTCACACTCCCAGTGTGTCACGTGTACGCCAGGATTCGCCTCTTCTCTTTCTCTCTCTCTCTCTCTCTCTCTCTCTCTCTCTCTCTCTCCACACACACACACACACACACCAAAAACAAACCAATACTTTAAAAAGGATCCTGCTTATTGCAAATGAGCATGGTGATATTTCTGTAAGGATGACTAGAGGGGGTGGAAGTCCATGCACCACCTCCGCCTGGATTTACACTTCTGCTGAAGTAAAATTTAATTGCTCTTTCAAAGGCAGGAAAAGATTCCACTGCCGGGAAATATGGCATAAAGGATTTCTGCAAGCTTCCTCTGGGTTTTTCTTACAAATTCTAAATGAGAATTTTCTGCCAATTTCGCGGCAGAAGTGGCGGGGCCGAACAGTTTTGCCAATGGTTTTGATTATGGATTGTCTATACGACATCCATAAAAAATAACAAGAGGTGGGTCTGATGGGCACCGGGCTTTCTTAAAAAGCTAATAAAAATTATGGGCAATGGGAATAGATCTTAAGTTTTAGATGTTCTTCTTATACTACATATGGAAAGTCTATTTCTCAATAGTTTAGTGCTAGGAGCACAATAATCGGGGAAGAATATGTTCTCTTCAAAGTGCCAATAAGAACTCAAAATCTCATTTTCCAGCACAACCCAGCCTGAAATCAACCTGCTTTACGGTCATTATGGGCTCTGGCAGCAGAACACAGCGGAGGGTCAGAGGACTGGATGATCGATCCGGTCCCAGCTTCCTGAAGCCTGCAGCACGTGAGCTAATTTGTGCGCCGGGAAAGCGGAGAGCCTTCGGCACGGTGCTGGGTGTTCAGAGGGACAGGAAGCGCTCTCGAAGAAGAGCCGTGGGTGGACACGTTCTAGGACGTTGTGTCTTGGGAGTCAATGAGGCGTGCCTTGCACGGGGCGGGGCGGGGGGAGGGGTGTTCCTGGTGTCACTGTGAAGGGAAACCCACATATAGTTCTCAAACTGCTGCGGCGTTAGGCGCGAAGACACAAGATGACAAGCCACATGGTAGTGATGGGGAGCAGCTGTGGGAACACGTGGTCCTCACCTGCCTCCCTTTCTCAGTGTAACCAGAGCCCCTTGTGACACAGGTGTCCTGGCATGGGGCTGCCTTCGGTGGCTATTAAGTGTGTCACAAGAGGGGGAAATCAAAGAATTTAAATCCTTTAGTGTTCACATGTCTCGTATTATAGACCCAGATGGAGTGCTAGCCAAATCTTCTTACGTTGCATTTTTAATCTAAATTTAGTAGTGCCTTAACCATCAGAAACACTGAGCCAGTAGCTAAGACGTTTTCCGACAAGGGAAATTTGAGGAATAGATTATTTTAACTAAAGGGTCACCTAGTAGGTGACCTCCCAGTGTTGGCTTTACATGTGGGCGTGTACGGGCAATATATAGGCAACACAAATCAGACTTTATGGGTTAAAAAACCCCACAAAATTGGAAGGTAGATCTGGGAGGAGTAATGGGGAGGTGTGAGAGTAAATATGATCAAATAGGCATGGATGAAATCTGAAAGTATTAATAAGATGCCATATAAAAAGATAGCTGGGTATTTGGGGACCTGGGAGATGGCTCAGTTGGCAAAGAATTTGGTCTAGAAGCTTGAGAACCTGAACTGACATCTCCAAGACCCTCCTAGGAAGCTAAGGGTGGTGTGGTGTGTGCTCCTGTAAGCCCAGCACCGGGGAAGTGGGCCATCTGGGACTTGCTGGTATCTACTCTGGCTACATCAGGGAGTACTACGTTCACCAAGAGGCTCTTTCAGTAAGGTGGAGATAGGCTGAGGAAGAAGCTTGATGTTGACTCTGGCCTTCATACATATGAGTATGTACACACACACACACACACACACACAATTAAGTAGGCGACAAATTGCTTTCCTATTAACCAAAAGCAAGCAGTTACCAAATGGAGCTTAAGTGCTCTTAGTTACATTGTGAAAAGTACCGGAAACTTGGAAACTCAGCCAACTTCATCAAGATCTGTATAGGAAATGTATAGAATTACGTAAAAAGATATAATATATTACAATAAATAAGACATCAATATTTAAGGACTGAAAGAGTAAACTTTACAACAGATTTTTTAAATTATTTTAAAATTTTGCCAGACAGGGGTGGCACACACCTTTAATCCCAGCAGTTGGAAGGCAGAGACAGGCAGATCTCTGTGAGTGTGAGGCCAGCCTGAACTACAGAGCTAATTCTGGAATGGCCAGGGAAATGTAGAGAAATCCTGTCTTTCTCTCTATATATAAAATAATATATTTATTTATTATTATGTGTATGTGTGCATACATGTACGTTTGTACATGCACATGTGCTTGTGTGTTCTCACGGATGTGTTACAATACACCCGTGGAGGTCAGAGGATAACTTTGAGATGTCAGTTTTCTCTTTTCACTTTTCTGTGTGTGTCAGGTTTGCACCACCAGGTAGCAAATTGAGAAGCGGTGATTTGCTTTGTGAAACACCAAACGTATTATAAAGCTACTATTATTGCGTTGGTTTAGTACAGTCAGAGGAATAAACAGGTACAAAAGTGAGAGGAGGAGAAACAACGACTTAGGAGTTATGAAGGTTGGTTTTAATGATCAACTTCACACTGTAGAATCACTGGGGACGAGATTGTCAGCGAGGGATTCCTGAGTTGGGCTGACCTGTAGGCATGTCTGTAGGATGTTATTTTGGTTTATGGGAGTCCACTCACGTGGATGGAACAGTTCCCGAGGCAGAAGGTCCAGAACTGGATGTGTGGACAATGCTAGCAGAGCATGGACACTCACATTCTTTCCTTCTCTCTGCTTCTCGACTGTAGATGCCATGTGACCGGCTGTCTTGAGTCTTTTTCCCTCCAGTGATGGACTGGACCCTGGAGATGTCAGCCAAAATAAACCCGTTCTCCCCTAAGTTGCTTTAGTCAGAGTACTTTATCACAGCAAGAGGGAATGAAACTAAGACAGATAGGTATATAACACGCATGGATATTTGATTTTTTGATAGCAATGCATAGCCGATTGTGAAGGGACTCATCTTTCATAGCCACGGTAAGATGAGGAGTAATTAAGACAGAAAAACGAGGCTGTAGTATCACCTCACACCTGGAAAATCAACTCCGAGACTGTGTGGTCTGAAAGAGAAGAATCCTCTCTGGGCTCATGTGTTGGAACGCTTGCTCTCCGTTGGCGGCAATGTTTTGGGAGGTTATGGAACTTTAGAATGTGGAGCCGTGCTGGAGGAAGAGTCACTGCTGGCAGGCTTGGAGCGTTTGCTTTCTCTGCTTCCTTTGTGTAGCTGAGATGTGATCTCTCGGGTTCCTGCTCTGCGTGCCCGCTGCCAGACCAGCCCCACATTATGGACTGGCCATGTGGAGCTGTAAGCCAGCATACACTCTCTTTCACCCATTGTGTTTGGCCATGGTATTGTATTTGAGCAACAAAAAGCAGCTAACAAGGACACCTACATCCCAACTCTTGGTCGGGTTTGTTGCTGTTGTTTCTGATTTATTTATTTATTTATTTATTTATTTATTTATTTATTTATTTTTGAGACAGGGTCTCTTGTTGCCTTGGACCTTATCAGATAGACTGGACTGGCTGCCCAGGAAGTCCCAGGGTGCTTCTGTCTCCACAGGTCCCTATCACGAGGATGGTAACCACACTTGCTTGCCTTTTTGACAGGGGTTTTGGGGCTTGAACTCAGGTCCTCATGCTTGTAAGACAAACGCTTTATGTGGCTCTGTGGCCTGGCCATGGTTTTCAGTTATTCCTTGAGAATTTCATGCAATATATTTGTATCATACTCCTTCACCTCTTCCAGTTCCTCCCTGATACTCCTCCACCTCCCAGACTCATGTTCTTTCTCCCTTAAGAAAACAATACCAAAACCAAAATCAAAAACAGAACAGAAAAAAGCACGAGGAAACATGGAGTATGGGCCCACTCAAGACTCCTGGGCATGGGGCCTTCAGTGGAGTGTGCCTGTTATACCCGCCCCGACCCACTCTGCCGAAGAAAACTGACTTTTTTTTCCCTCTCCCAGCAGCTATAATTACAAATAGTTTCTTGGCTAAGGGTGGGAGTTTTTGTCTGTGCCCCTTCCTCCCTGCTGAAATTCTTGTCTGCCTTGAATTTGTACAGGTCTGGACCACACTCTCAGAGTTTCTAGGAGCTCATGTGAGCATCAGTCTGCTGCATCTGGAACACACTGTCTCTTCAGGATTCCTCTCCTCCCTCTGGCTCATACTCTCTTTCTGCTTCCTCTTCCACAGAGATCTCTGAGCCTTGAGGTGGGAGGGGTTGGGTAAAGACACCCCATTTAGGACCGCGTGCTCCCAAGTCTCTCCCTCGCTGCATGCTGTCCAATTGTGGGTTTCTGTGTTAACTCCCTACTAGGGCAAGAAGCAGCTTCCCTGCGTGTGGAGTAAGGCTCTCGTCTGTGGGCATAGCAATAAGTCATTAGGATTATTTTATGCCCATTGTCATCTAGCAAAATAGTAGTAAGTTTTCCCCTAGCAGCCATGGATATTTTTAAGGATCAGGTACTCACTGGCTGTTTCTTTCTCAGTAAGGTTGTGCTAATTTGCATTTTGGTCCAAAGGAGTATGGGAACATCAGCCTACCAATCCACACAATAGCATTTTAAAGAGTTCTGCCCATCGAAATAGCTCCCAGAGGCCTCTTGTTTTCATTAGACCCAAATTTTCTTTATTAAAGAGCTTAAACTTTTCTCACAGTTTTATTAACTATTTGACTCTTGTCTTTTGCTCTTGTTTCCACTACGGCGTCTATGCTTTCTCTGTTCTCATGGGGAATATGGCTGCCAGATGCTTTTCTAACAGAGCACCGCTCTTCCCCAGGGACATGCGCTGTAAGGGAGAAAAGTGACGGCTTTTACTTCCAAGGCAATCGGTCCCAGGAATACAGTCTATGCCTGTGTTGTGTTGCTGACTGTAAACTTTCTGGGCCATGCACCTTTCCAGTCTACAGTCATTACTAGGGTAGTATCGCCATGGAAACAGTATTCTGGGCTGGACCTTGAGTCTTCTCCAAAGGCTCAAGCATTGAAGACCTGGTGTGTAGTGTTTTGCTTTTGGGAAGTGGTGAAAGCTGGTGTCTGTGTCTGTATGTGTGCACCTGCACATGAGAAGACAGGCCAGTCTGTGTGTGTGTGTGTGTGTGCACCTGCACATGAGAAGACAGGCCAGTCTGTGTGTGTGTGTGTGTGTGTGTGTGTGCACCTGCACATGAGGAGACGGGCCAGTCTCAGCTGTTATTCATCAGGTGCCATTGATTTTATATTTTGCAACAAGGTCTCTAATGGGCCTAGAATTTGTCAGTCTAGTCAGGTTGGCTGATGGGCCGTAGGGACCTGCCTGGCCCTAGTGTTTGATTGACATGTGTACGCTATTATGCTGGCTTATTTATTTATTTTTAATTAAAGTTATTTTAATGTAGATTCTGGGGGCCTGAATTCAGGTCCTCATGCCTGCAAGCCTCTGCTGGTTTTATCACTTCAGCTCGGCTGATGGAAACATTTGAAAAATGGAATCTAGTACGAGAACCCCCATTTCCTCCCCTACCTTTCCTCTCTTCTTACTGGTGTGTGTGTGTGTGTGTGTGTGTGTGTGTGTGTAAGAGAGAGAGAGACAGACAGACAGACACACACAAAGGAGGAGAGAGAGAGAGAGAGAGAGAGAGAGAGGTTTCCATTCAGTCCAGGCTTTTCTCAAATATGGAAGCATAAATGTTATCGTGATTTGGATTTCACAAGTCCCCCAAAGCCCGAGTGCTACAGGCTTGCTCCCCAAGGTAGTGATGTCCAGAGTGGGGTGTTTGGGAGGTGAATGGTCGTCAAGGCTTTGACCCAAATTAATGATTCATGGAATCACAGCTTGATAGTCTGTGGGAAGGAGGGAGTAGGACCTTGTTGGAGTAAGCACTATCAAATGGCACCAAAGGTTGCATTTGCCCCTTCCTTTGTCTCCAAATGATGTGAGCGGTGTCTCTCTGCCATGTGCTCTGAGGGAGCTGCTCTGCCTCCCTTAGGTCTAACACAACTTTCTTACATCTCTTTCCCCCCTTCCTTTCCCTTCCCTTCTCTTTTCTTTTTCCCTTCATTTCTTCCTCCCTCTCTCCCTCCCTCCTTCCCTCCCTCCCTTCCTCCCTCCCTCTTTCCCTTCCTCCCTCCTCCCTTCTTCTCTTCCTCCCTCCTTCCTTCCTTTCTTTTTTTAGACAGGGTCTCACTGTAGCTCTGGCTGTCCTGAAACTCACTAGTAGACCAGGCTGGCTTTGAACTCACGGAGATCCACTTGCTTCTGCCTGGAAAATACTGGGATTAAAGGCATGTGCCACTGTGCCCCATGACTTTTACTTTACTTTTTTTCCTCTTTTACTTTAGAGCTGAATAGAATTTCAATATATACCAAAATTTTATTATTCATTCATTTATTGATGGACTAGGTTGTTTCCTATTCTTTGCTATAGTGAATAAAACAGCAGTAATTATAGGGGTACAAATATCTCTATGGCAGTGTATGACATTCTCTGTGTACATACTTAGGAGTGAAATAGCTGGGTCATATGGTAGTTCTATTTTTTTTTTAATTTTTGGAGAAATTTCCAAACGGATTTCCATAATGGCTGCATTAATTTTCACCCCTACTAAAACTCAGAGTTTTAATTTTCAGTTCTCTGATAGCTAGAGACATTGAATACTTAAAAAAAGAATAGTTATTGGTCATTTGGGTTTCTTTCATTAAAAGCTGCTTATTCAGTTTATTTGCCCACTTATTGACACTTTTGTTTATTTTGTATTTAATTTCCACACTTTCTAAATTCTAGATACTAGCTTGTACAGAAACCTTTTATTTTCGTGAAATCCTATCTGTTGATACTGGGGCCTGTGCTACCTCAGATACCTTTAAAGGTATCCCTTGTGTTTTCTTCTAGAAGTTTCAATGTTTTAGGTTTCAAATTATGGTATTCTACCCCTTAATTTAGAACCTAATTCTATTCTTCTTGGGTGGAAAGGCACTTTTGTGAGCACCCTTTGTTGATAGAATACCTACCCCCATCCCCAGTGCATGTTTTTTTTTTTTCAAAATTAAGTGAGTATAATCTTATTATTTTACTTCCAGGTTCTCCCGTCTATTCTGTTGATTTTCCTATGTGTGTTATGCCAGTACCAGGCTGTCTGCATCCCCATAGCTCTGTAGCATAACTTAAGGCTGGGCATAACATAACAGCTCCAGGTCTCTTCTTTTTATTTAGGATTTCTTTGGCTACTCATGGTCCTTTGTGGTTCTACAGGAATTCTTGAATTTTTCCAAACCTATGAAACATGATACTGGGATTTTGATAGATGTTGTATTAAATATGTAAATGAATTTTGGTAGTATAATCATTTTTACAATATCAAGCATGCCAATCTAGGAGCATGCCAATCTAGGAATGTCTTTCCATTGTCTGATAGCTTCTGTGATTTCCCTTTTTAATTTCTAGAAGTTTCTTATAGACATTTTGCTTCATTAGTTAGATATATTCTTAAATACTTAATTTTTTGGAGCTATTTTGAATGGGATATTTTTTCTTAATTTCTTTCCTTGAGAGTACACTATTGGTAAAAGTGAAAGCTACTTTTAATTTTAAATATCGATTTTGTATCCTGCAACTTCATTGTGTTTATTAAGCCCAAGAATTTTCTAGTAGACTCAGCTGCGTCTTTTAACTAAAGAATCATGTCATATGTAATAGAAATAAGTTGACTTTCCCCCCTTCCTATTGTTACCCCTTTTATGTCTCTCTCTTGTCTAAGTGCTATAGCTAAGACCTCCAGCATTATATTGAGTAAGAGAGGAGAGGCTGGATATGCTCACCTCATTCTTGGTTCTAGAGGAACTGCTCTCAGTTTGTCTTTGTTTAGTAATGTGTTGGCTATAGGTTTGCTGCACGGAGCTTTTATCATTTTGATGGATGTTCCATCTCTTCCTAAAGTTTCCAAAACTTTCATCATGAAGATATGATGAGCGTTGTCAAGGAGGCTTTCACCGCTAATTGAAATAATCATGTGATTTCTGTCCTTAAACTTATATAGATGTTATATTAGATTTGTTGAATACACACACACACACGCACGCACGCACACACACACGCACGCACACACACACACACACACATATATCTATATCTATATATATATCTCCAGATTGCCTTGCCTTTGTGGAATGAAAACCACTTGGTATTAATGTATAATCTTCTTAATGTGTTCCTGAATCAATTTGAAAGCATTTTGTTGACAATTTTTGCATTTATGTTTATCAGAAAAAATCATTTGGAGCTTGCACTTTCTCTCTCTCTCTCTCTCTTTTTCTCTCTCTCTTCCTCTCCCACCTTCCTTTTCTAGCATCTTTACACGACTTTGGCATTAGAAGACCATCGACTGGCTTCATAGAGTGAATTTGGTAGTGTTTCTTCACTTCCTGTTTTATGGAACAAATTAAGAAGAACTGAACTGAGGTCTTGACAATTTGATAGAATTAGCAGTGAACCCATTGGGTCTGGGCTGTTCTTTGAGACGAAGCTTTTGATGAAAACTCTATCTCATTGTATGCGATATGTCTGTTTAAGTTATTTACATCATCAGGGCTTAATTTTGGTAAATGGCATGCATTTATAAATTCCTCAATTTTATTGGGTTATCCAGCTTATTCGAATATCAGCTTTCTAATGATGGTCTGTATTTTTGTAATGAATTTTAAAAATGAAGTTGTGGGCATGTTTGCCATGTAAGGTATAATACTAGATATTTCACATCATCTGTTTTTTAAATATAGTGCTTTTTGATGAGAAGGATTTGTTTATAGATTTTGTGTTGTATTTTGGATATTAAATGTCCCTCCGAAGACACTGTTTACAGAAGACTTGGTCTCTGGTTGGTGGAGCTATATGGAGGTGGCTGGATTAAAGGAATTATAACTTCATCAATAGATTTGTTGAGTGGGGCCTAGAGGTAGAAGCAGGTCATTGTGGGTTGTCCTGGAGTGATAAACATTGGTCCTGGCCCCGCCTCCCTCTGCCACCGCGGTGCTGTGCTTCAATACAGACCTAGGATCCACCTGCCCACTGGCCCGAGCCTCTGAAACCCAGAGCCAAACCCAATCCTCTCTTCTCCACCCTGTTCCTCTCAGTGCTTCATCACAGTGAGGAAAACATGGCACTCACTGTAGGAAATAGATACACCTCCCAACTTCTGAGTCATAGTTCCAACCACAGACATCACTGTAACCGCAGGAACCTTTGTGTGGAACGGGTCTCTCAAGAGTATAATGAGTTGTCCTTGTGTCTCCACCCTCACTGTCACCGTTAGCATGCTTTCCTGCGGGGAGAAACCAGGAACAAAGGCTGAGCAGTTTACAGGCTGCGCAAAGGGACACGGCTTTGGCTGAGAGGAAGAGATGTCTCAGAGCCAGCATGCTGAGCTGTGGTGGCCTGGGCTGCAAGGCTCAATAAAGGTTTCCCTCATCAAGATATTGCCTCACTGGACCCAACTTCCAGGTTTGATATGTTTCCTGGCTGGTCAAAATATGAAAACCTTCTCTCTTCACAATTCTTTAAAAAGTGTTTTATATCACACAACATATGACATGTACATAGCTTTAGCACCTATGTACTGGGTATAATAATCTTTAAATCAGAAATACAAATCAAGTCAGAGGCTTTAGGTAGCTCAAGTTAAGGCCAGTAAATTTTATCACAATTTTTTTTTCTGGAGCTACACATGGTTTTTTGCATCTTTGTTTCCCTGTGCCATTTAAAATGGAAGGATATGACCCTCATGAGATCCCATAGAACACACGTAGCTTCTGCCAGTCTTCAAGAGTTCACCAGGATTGAGTGGTCCCAGTGGATTCGTGGAAAGCTTAGAATACCAATATTTGTTTTCGATCTCTGTGGTGGTTTCAATGAAAATAGCCCCCACAGGTCCATAGGGAGTGGAATTATTAAGAGGTGAGGCCTTACCTCATTGGAGTGGGTGTGGCTGTGTTGGAGAAAGTGTGCCACTGGGAATAGGCTTTGAGGTTTCAGATGCTCAAGCCAGGCCCAGTGTCATGCTCTCTTCCTGCTGCCTGCCAATCCGGATGTAGAACTCTCAGTAGCACCATGTCTGCCTGCATGTCACTGTGCTACCAGCCATGATGATAACTGACTAAATCTATGAACCGTAAGCCAGTCCAATTAAATGTTTCCTTATAAGAGTTCCCATGCATATGGTGTCTCTTCACAGCAATAGAACCCTAACTAAGACAGTTCCTCACTACTGGGGCAACTCAGGTTTCCGCCATACACTATATTTTAAAGTAAGCCCTATATAAACATCACCAACAGACAGTACACAGCAGGTCCCCCTGGCACATCTGACACTATTCCATTTGAAAATGTTCTCACCGTTTGTGGTGGTGATAAGGTGCTGTGGAAACATTTTGTTTGCCCCATATGGCCTTTAAACACAGGCAATAGATTGTAATATTTGCAAAGAACTTTATCTTTAACCCCATTATGCTGCTTATGTTCCTGCTCAAGGATGGAGGGTATTTTTGTTGTTGTTGGTTTTTGTTTATCTTGAGTGATAATTCCAGGGGCTGGAGAGATGGCTTAGTGGTTAATAGCCCTGGGTATACTCTGCAAGAGTACATGGTACAGGATTAGTTCTCAGCACCCACATGACAACTCACAGCCATCTGTAACTCCAGTTTCAGGGCATTTGATACCTTCTACCTCCAAGAACACCAAGCGTGTACATGGTATACATACATACATGCAGGGAGACACATTTGTACACACAAAATAAAATAAATCTAAAAGGGTAGCAGTTCTAACATCTATAAAATTTAAATAGAAATCATGATTCTTTGTCCGAAGCTGGGCACTGACAAGAATGTTTTAACCTTTGTAACAAGATCTTAATTTGACATGATGCTAAGTTTTAGCTTTGTTCACCTTTACTGTCAAAGCGTAAGGATGCCTGTACATGGTACCCACACTTAAATCATAAAAAGAAACCTAGGTTTGTTTGCAGTTTTTTAATCTGTTGTTAATAAGCGTGAAGGAACACAGCCTTGTCTAATAAACACATCAAGCTAATGGGTACCAGAGCCCTTCAGAAGGGTGTTTGCTGTTTGCTGTTTAGATTTCAGTCAGAATTAATCAACAATGGATGGGGCCTGCTGCATTTATTAGCAGCTTGAATCTCTGTGATTTAATGCCAGGTCCCTTTGACTCATTCCAGTGAGCGCTGGCAGGTTTACAGTGTGGATACATACATCCTCCAGCCTCAAAAAGAAAAGGAAAAATAGAGCCTACACAGAGAGACCACAGGATTGGCAAGCATTTCCCGAGAGCCATTTTGAATCTAGCCCTGTACTGGGAGCCTGTGAATAGGAAGCAATTGATTCAGGAACAGTGGGGCCTCCTCTCCACCCCCCGCCCGCCCAAGGAAGCCTTCAGCTGTGCAGATGGCTGGCTGGCATATCCAGTCTGCTTTTGTCTTTTCCTGTACATGGTGCGCTACTTTCTTCTCACACTTTACATTGCCTTTCTTCTTTCCCCCCTGCCCGTCGCTCTAAGCTTCCGAATGTGGGGGGACAAGGAGAGGTTGCAGGGCTTAGCAAAGATGCTGGAGCAGCCGCAGACTCTTTCCCACAGGTTGACGGCATGGCAATGCAGCCTGCTTGTCATGGTTGGCACCCGGATGGTCTTTGCACCGAAGTGTCAACTTTTCATTGTGTCCTCTGGAAGCAGATTCAAAGGTAAATCTAGAGAATAGCCCGGCCCCCCCACTGTGCCAAGGCTCCCAAAAATGTACCTGCTTGCTTAATAGCCCTGTTTCGGGACATTTACTTTTCAAAGTGGCCTCATTTTTCAGTCACAAAGATGGGCATTCTTTACCAGAACCTTCCACAGCCCGTGGCCTTCTGTCCTGCTTCTCAGAGGTGACTGTGTTGCCAGAGCAGAGTGTCTGTAGAAAGGCGTTATTATCAAGGAACTCCTCAGTAAAAACTGGGTGGAGCTTTGCTATTCTAGAACCATCTACTTCCCTCAGAGGATAGGATTTGCAATGGCTTCCCTCTCTCTTTTCCTTCCTGGGTCTTGAACTGTGGGCCTGGTAAAGCTCTCCCGGATCCCAGGCTGGCCTTGAACCTGTGCCGCCAAGGAAGACCTTGAGCTCAAGCTCCTCCTTCTACTGTCTACCTTTGGGATGCTGGGATTACAGGTGCATCCTAGCATCCCTGCCCCTGAGCGCCAGCCCAGCCCTAGAAGCTGCACTTTGAGTGAGCTTGAGTCCGTCTAGTCTAAGCCCCAGAAACTAATTCTCTCTCCTCCTGTCCTACTTCATTGCCTGTAGTCCTTCGCTCTCCCTTTCAAACAGAAATGCATTTTGAAGAACACTATGGTAAAGAGACATTTGTTCAAATATGTCATTGTTACATATTTAAGGCATATCAAATCTATGTATAGATGAGAAGCTACTGTGGGTCCCCCTCTTCTCTTTTGCATGGTTGGTCCAGAAATGGGGAATCAATATGACTCTGGAATATCTTCCATTTACATGGGAAACGTGTGCAGACAGCTCCTCCTCTCATACCGTAAGCAGCGTGTGTAACGCATTCAGCCAAGGGTAGCAAAGGACCTTGTTCTGTGCATTTTGGCACACCATTGGCAAGCTCCTAACACCGGGATGCTTTCTCCCTGCTCAGTCATTCTTCACAGACGCAGCTCTCTGGTTGGTGAAGGGCATTCATTTAGTCTCTACCATGCTTCATTTTCTTACCAGCTCTCTTCTAAATTGTGTGTTAAAGGCATGGCGTGTAACAAGCAGCTGTGCTCTCAAATGAAAAATGTTTCAAAACCAAGAACAAATTTTTGGATAAAAATGTGACTTTGTTATATCTTTGAAATAATAGTAATAATAATTGATGATGATGATGATGATGATAATAATAATAATAATAATAATAATAATAATAATAAATACCCAATAGTGGTAAAAGATAAGAAGGATCATGTTCAGCAAAACTGTGCAGCATCCACAAATGCAACCATGGCAACACAGTGTAAGTTCCCCCAGTGGGAGACCAGGAAGACCCTGTGACTGCTGTGTGCTGGCCCCAGTGGATGCCTTTGGTCTTTGACGCGGGTTCTGATTGATGTGCTGAGAGAGATTAGGGCGCACACAGGGAATCGCTGATGTATATGTAATGTGTTGCTGCATGCTGGCCATTGGGGGTAGAGAACACAGTAGGCAAGTGAACTTGCTGGGGAGCCACAGGCAGCTGAAAATTCATTTTCTTGAACTGGCTCATACCTTCTCTCTAGAGCTCGCCTGTACACTTGGCAAGATTACAAGTTGATCATTAACATAACCATAATTAACATGTTATCTAATGCAATAATGTATTGCATTAAAAGTAAAAGCAGTTCCTAGGAATGGTGGCTTATGCCTGAAATCCCAGCACTCAAGACACAAGATTGCTGTGAGTTTGATGTTAGCCTGAGCTACATAGTGAGTTCAAAACTAGTTTGATATATATATATATATGTAAATACACACACATATATAGGATAGATGGATGGATATCTCAAGTTTCATATACATATACATGACCCAGTCTCAGTTTTCCCACCCTTAAACTCACAGAATAGCAAAGGCAGTAAGTTCTGGACGATCATCACTCTTCAGCTTGAAGCTGACATCATTGTCCATGCTCTGTCTCATGAAATGTCAGTTTCAAATGTGTTTGTAGGCATTCAAACTGAATCTCAGTGGGAGGAGTATGCCTAGTGCACACAAAATCCTGTGTTCATTTCCAGCACCACACATACTGGGAATGGAGTTGCAGGCGTATAGTTCCAGTACTAAGGAGGTAGAGGTAGAAGGATCAGAAGTTCAAGATCATCCTTGACTAAGTACATAAGGAGTTTGAGAACACACTGGCTATAGGAGACCCTACTCAAAAATAAAAGGTAGTCTTTTTCTGTCAACCCTGATATATCAGGTTGATAAGAATGTTACCAAATCTATCTATCTATCTGTCATCTGTATCTATGTATCTATCTATTTATTATGTATATATGTATGCATGTATGTATGTATGTATCTATCTATCTATTTATCTATCTATCTATGTATTATGTATGTATGCATGTATCTATTAATCTGTCATCTGTGTCTATGTATCTATTTATTATGTATATATGTATGTATGTATGTATCTATCTATCTGTCATCTGTATTTATGTATCTATATATAGATATATCTATATGTAGATATATCTATACATGTATATCTATACATGCATGCATGTATGTATGTATCTATCTATGTGTTATGTATGTATGTATGTATCTATTAATCTGTCATCTGTGTCTATGTATCTATCTATTTATTATGTATATATGTATGCATGTATCTATCTATCTATCTGTCATCTGTATCTATCTATCTATACTTAGATATATCTATACATAGATATATCTATACATGTATATCTATACATGTATGTATGTATGTATCTATCTATGTATTATGTATGTATCTATTAATCTGTCATCTGTATCTATGTATCTATCTATTTATTATGTATATATGTATGTATGTATGTATCTATCTATCTATCTGTGGGTGTGGGTGTGCATATGAACACATGAGCAAGTGTATGTGTGTGCATGGGTTTGTTTGTGTATAAGAGAGATTCATGTCGCAGTGCATGTATAGAGTTCAGACAACAACTTTCAGGAGTCAGCTCTCTCCTATCATGTGAATCCCAGAGTCTGAAGCCAGGTTGTCAGGGTTGGGGGCAAGCATCTTTACCTGATATGCCATCTCCCAACCCAAGACATTGATTGTTTGGTTCCTCAACATGATAGAGACAATGCTAACGGTGCAGAAGAAACTATCATCCCATCCGAGGTACCAAAAATCAGGGAAAGATTGATTTAGTATTTGAGATTCTGCCTGATGCACAAGGAAACTGCTCAGCTCATGGATGAGGGAGTGGACTCTGAGATGCATATTCTCTGTTTTCATGGCTTCTTTTTCAACTTGACCAACACTACCGAAGGTCAAACTGAGCATGCATGATCTGAAATCTGAACTCCAAAATCTGATGCAAGTGGGAGAAGTAGAGGAACCCACAGCCTCAATCTTTAGTCTAGAACTCTCCAGCAATCTGACTACTGAGGCGCTAATGGGGTGCTATTACTGGCTGCTGAACTGAGGCATTAGACAGGCTGGTAAACATACTTTGATGCGAACCTCTAATGGTAAGATAAGCACATTTCCAGCCTTGGCCTTAGCTCTGTGTCTTACCCGAGTTATCGACTCTAGAATAACACATTGGCTCTTTGTCACTTAGGGAAGAAGTCACAACAGAGTGGCTCCAAGACTTGGCCTTGCTGTATTTGGTTTAGCGAGTAAAGCTTCATTTAGGCAGCCCCTAAATAATTAATTGCAAGCCTGCTTAGGTGACCCTTTCACACTGTCTCCAAAAAGACAAATGAAAGGGAAAGTTCTATGGAAGTTCTACATTCACCCTCTATGAGATGAACTCGTTGCCATTCTCAATGTTCCTCCTCTCTGATTTACTTCCCCGTATTCTGCCTCGTCTGACACAATGAGGTCAAAACACCTCTTAGTTGTCTGAGCCCCAGTCTGCAGTGTGGTGATTTCCACACAGCAGATTAGAATGTTTAGCATGTAGACATAAACGGACTCCCTCACCACCCACGTGTGCTTACGCATGTGTGTGTGTGTGAACGCATGTGTGGGCACACATGTGTGCATGTTTGTGTGGAGGCCAGAGGTCAACCTTAGGAGTTGTCACTCTGGTCCTGTCCACCTTAGGTTTTGTCCTTTCAATTTTTGTTTATTTATTATTTATTTTTATGTGTGTGGGTGTGGGGTAACTAATCTTCCCATCACTTGACACAAGCTGGAGTCATCTGAGAGAAGAGACGTCAATTGAGAAAATGGCTCCTTCTATTGAGTCGTAGGCCAGCCTTCAGAGTATTTTCTTAATGGTTGGTGGGGTGGATTCAGCCCTTTGTGGGTTAGCTGTTGGTTCTGGGTGCTATGAGAAGGCAGGCTGAGCAAGCCACGAGGAGTAAACCCTCCCATGGTCACTGCCTCACCCCTGCCTTCAGGTCTCCACCCTGTTTGAACTCCTGCCCTGACTTTGTTTGATGACATTCTGTGATGTGGAAGTAGGAGCAAAATAAACCTTTTCCTTTCCAAGTTGCTTTTGGCCATGGCATTTCATCCCAGCAAGGGTACCTCTCGCTAAGGCAAAGGGTTTCCCTGCTTGTGTCTGTACACCATATTCATGCTTGCTGCCCTCAAGAGGCCGGAAGAGGGTGTTGGGGTACATGGGGGCTGGTGTTATAGCTGTGGGTGCTGCTAGTCAAATCTGGGTCATCTGGAAAAGCGGCAAGTGTTCTGAACCACTGAGCTATCTCTCTAGCCCCCTACTCATTTCTTAAGACGGGGTTTTTCATCTGGAAATGAAAAACCTGGAGCTCACTTCCTAGGCCAGGTTGCTGGCTAGGTAGCCCCAGAGATCCTCCTGTCTCAGTGCTAGGATTGCAGCTGCCCTACTGTTTCACACTGTGTGGTGGTTTGCATAAAAATGCCCTCTCCCAGCCGCCCATGGGGAGTGGCACTACGAGGAGGTGTATGGAGTATTTGTGGTCTTGTTGGAGGAGGTGTGTCCCTAAGGGAACAGCTTTAAAGTCTCAGATGTTCAAGCCATGCTCAGGGGACCAGTCTCCTCCTGCTGCCTGAGGATCCAGAAGTTGACCTCTGAGCTACCTCTCTAGCCCCATGTCTGTGTACATGCTGCCAAGGACCACCAGGATGGTAATGGATAAGACCTCTGAACTGTAAGCCAGTACCGGTTAAATGTTTTCCTTTACAAGAGTTACCATGGTCATGTCTCTTCTCAGCAGTAAAACATGAAAGAACCTGACGTGCAGGTTCCAGGGATCAAAGTCATGCTTGTGTGGTAAGTCCTTTATCAACTGAGCCATCTCCCCAGCCCAGGTTAGCTTTCCTTGTACAGAGACTCACAACAGGAGTCTTAAAACCGAAAAGGTTTGTGCCTAATCACTAAGGCAGACCCAGACCAGAAGACTCTTATGCCTTTTGGTTTTTAGATCATCTGTAGTTCTTTTGCCTCAAATGAAATTTCAGACCAAGCTTTATAGTGTGTCATGCTTTGAAGGTGAACTGTCTCCACAGACTCATGAGTGTGAACTCTTGGTCTCCCAAGGTTGGTGTCCTTTGGGTACATTGTGGCCTTTGGGTGTCATTGTCCAAGACCCTTCTGCCCTAAGCTTTCTTGTTTCCAAACCTACCAATAAGTGAACAAGTTGTCCTACAATCTCCCACCACTGTCACCCCAGTCTACACGCCTTCCTTGCCATGAGGGACTGGAATCTAAAACTCTAAGCCCAAACTTCTCCTTTAACTTGCTTCTGTCACAGCCTCAAGAACATTAACTAACATAGAAGATGAGGGCCTAATGGGGAAGGAGATGGAAGTTTCCCAGGTGTGTGTGAGCGTGTAGGGTGTCATTTCCTATCCAAGGTATCTCATGGCTGAGGTCTAACCAAGAATGCTAGGAGGGCTGGCCAGGGAGTCCCAAGGATTTCTCCCCAGGGTTGGGATTACAAGGGTACTCACTCTATCATGTTTATTTAAATTAATTAGGTTTTTTGAGACAGGGTTTCTTCTGTGTAGCTTAGAGCCTGTCCTGGAACTCACTCTGTAGACCAGGCTGGCGTCGAACTCACAGGGAACCTCCTGGCTCTGCCTCCCATGTTCTGGGATTAAAGGTGTTTGCTATCATCACCCGGCCTCGTGCTTATCTTTAAAAATAAAAATTAATTTTTATTTTGTGTAAATTGGTGTTTTACCTGCATGTGTGTCTGCATGTATGTCTGTGAAGAGCAGAGCTCTGCAGCACTGAGCCACTTCTCCAGCCCTCATGGTTGGCCTGGTGTGTGTGTACATGTGTGTGTGTGTGTGCTGTGTATGTGTACGTGTGTATGCGTGTGTGTGTGTACAGGTGTGTATGTGTTGTGTGTGTTTGTGTGTTCTGGGGATTGAATTTAGGTCTTGGTGCTTACCTTACAATCGCTCCACAAACCTAGCTATCTCTCCAGCCCAATTATAGTTTTATTAGTACAACTTCCTTTCCCTCCATCCAGATGGCAACTTTATCTGGAATGTTTTATTATGAACAGGGAACTGTGCCTGTAGATCAACCCTTAGCTGGCAGAATTCAAGGCAACATTTGAATGTTTACATTTTGCTTAAAAAAAAAAAGACGGAAATACCCAGCAGGTTTGTAGTTCACAGCTGAACTACAATAAAGTTAGGGAAATTCCCATCACCCCACCCCCCATCCACATGTAGCCTGTTTCGACACCACCCTCCTCACACCAGAGTGCCACATTGCTTATAACTGGTGAGCCCACGGTGGTTTACTCTGGGTGGTCATTGCCCCATGGTTTTGACAAGGGTACACTGACAGGTATTATATTAATCAGCCCCTTGTTTTAATATCTGTAATATTTACTCATCTTCCCAGCCCTCTCAAGTTCAGACACCATTCACTGTGTCCATGGTTTTGCATTTTTTTCAAAAGTCACATGGTTGAACTCACACAATAACTAATATTTTTCAGACAGTTATTTTAAGGTAGAGAGATGCCCAGAGAACTGGGGGTGTCTGTGAGTGTTCCCTCAGTGTAATTCAGTGAGTGGGAAAGACTGTCTGTAGCATGAGTGGCCAACGGTAGCTAGCGTTGGTTGTCAACTTTTACCTAGTAAGAGAGACCCCCATGTGGGTCTTTTTCTCATGGTTGCTGCTTCGGTTCCTGTCTTGGCTTCCCTGGATGATTGGTGTAGGAGGTCCTTCTGTATTTGTGTTGCTTTCGTTGGTTGAATAAAGAAACTGCCTTGACCTTTTGATAGGGCAGCCCTTAGGTGGGTGGAGTAGACAGAACAGAATGCTGGGAGGAAGAAGGGCAGTGTGGCAGATGCCATGAAGCTCTGGCCTGAGACTGATGCGAGTTAGAATCTTTCCTGGTAAGCCACAACCTCGTGGTGAACACAGATTAATTAGAAATGGGTCAGATCAAGATGTGAGAGTTAGCCAATAGGAGGCTAGGCCTAATGGCCAGGTAGTAATTTAATTAATACAGATTTCTGTGTGATTATTTTGGGTGTAATCTAGCTGGGCAATGAGACATGGCCCTGCCTCCTCATACAACAGATGATGGACCTTAGCCTGAAGCCAAACAAGCCCTTTTCTTCCTCAAGTTGCTTTTGGTCAGTATTTTACCATGGCAACTAATGAACTAGCCTGCCTCCATCTTAGGCCTTAAAGTCATAGTCAAGACAACCAGGTTCATTCCTGTTTATGATTAAACCTCTGTTCCTCAAGGATTGGGCTATGCCCCACCTGTAACTTCAACTACAAATGATTCTGTACTGCCTGTTGTGAAGAATGACAACCATGTCTTTGTTTTGAAAATTATTATAACCATCTTGAAACCCTACCTTTGCCTTAAAAGGTTGTTATGACAACCTTGTTGTAACTATCTTGTTTTGAGCACCTCACAATCATGTCTTTGTTTCAGGCAGTTGTTATGACTAACTTGTTATACTTATATTCTGCTCCTGTAACCCTGGTTATTTTGCCTGCCAAATCTCCCCATTTGGAAGACCCCTACCCCTGAACTATAAAAACCTTATCTTCAGTCAGTGCTGACCTCTCCAGCCCTGCCCTAGGGGGAGGCAGTCCACGTACATGAATAAAAAAGCTTGCTTTAATTAAATACTTGTTTTAATTAATTTGGCCATGATGATTTGGCACGGTGGTCTTCCTCCTTGAATCTGTGGGATTAACAGAAACAGTGAAGCAAATTGGAATCAGCACCACCAGACCAGCCCCGTGAGAATATGAAGAACGGCAAGTACTCCTGAGGCAGGTATGGATCTCCAGGCTTCCTGTGGCCATCAGACTTGGGAGTCTTCAGCCTTCCGAATTTAGATTTGTACTCATTTGGGGATTCTTAGGCCTCTATATCTCCCCCCCCAGTCCTTCCTCTGCCCCCAAGCCCCTCCTCTCAGGGTCCTACTCTCTAGCTCAGGCTGTCTTTGAACTCATGACTCTCCTGCTGTTACCCAAGTGGCTAGAAATTCAATATTCTTTGTCAGATATTCTTTGTCACATGGCCGAAAGGATGTTTTGAGTAGTCTGTTCCTTTGTGGGGAGGCTCAGCTAAGAAGGAGGGTGGGGCAGTGGAGAGACTAGAAATTCGTAAAGAGCCCCACCCGTGTCCTGTGGAGGGGGGAGAAGGCGGGCTGATGCTCAGGTCTCTCAGTTAACAACCACTCATGGAGCTAGCCACTGTGTACTGTGTGCGGAGAGGGCAATTTCTGGTAAAAATAGATTTTTTTTTTTAAAACAGTTAAAGCTCTTTAAGAACAGCTGTGGGGAGTTTTAATCACAGGGTGGTGGTTTCTTTCCTGGAAGAAGAAACAGACATTTCCGTTTTGTAGTCAGTGGGTTGGAAGGCCTTTGTCCTTCAGTCAGCGTGGATCACGCCGGGCGGTGGACTCTTCTCCGTGGAAATTATGACCTGACAACGGAACATTTTCACTTAACAAACAAACAAACAAAAATCCAAGTGTTCCTGTGGTTATTATTTTACCTCAGAAACTTAGATCATGGCTGCATTTAGAAAGCAAAAGCAAAAATACCGGACATAACTTTGACCGTTGTCATGAAATAGAAATCTTATTATGGGTTACATTTCTTAGTATGGTGAAGGTTTTAGAAAATAACAGTCCTTAGACTATTGTAGAGACGGAAAAATCAGCTTGCTAGTTTGTTTTACAAATTGTTGCTTTGAAGGGCTTGAGAGCAGGATCAGCAGTTACCAGCACTAACTCCTCCTGCAGAGGACCCAGGTTCTGTTCCCAGCACCTACAAGACACTCTACACTGCGTGGAACTCCAGTGGGCCCTGCGTGCTCATAGTACACATACACACATGCAGGCAGAACAAGCATACACATAAAAATAAATCTTACAAACATTTAAAAAATAATTATGCTTTGCCTTTGAGAGTTTCAGAGGAGGTGCAGACTAAGTTGTAAAGTCCTTTATTTCATCTTAAATTGTAGCTACCAATTAAATATCGTTTACAGTTCATTCACCAATTAGACATTTTGCAAAGATTTGCTGGCTGAGTTTTGGGATACTTGGGATAAAAATATATATTAATCATGTAAAACTATGACACATCAACAGGTACTAATTAAGAAAATAAAGGCGTATTCCTAAAAAGATTAATATGGACATTAAGGTGGAAACAATGACTTCATGGACTGTCCTCTTGAAGCTGACAGTATTATATTTTGGATTAAGTGGTAAGTCATGTCATATAATAATAATCAGGATATACTTGGTTCGTAGAACAACCAGGTCATCAGACAGATTGAACTCTTTCTAAATACAAATCCGTGTTTAGGTCCAGGAGACCATGGAGGGTGTTGATTGTGAGTAAAAAGGATTGAATACATGAACTCCTGGTTAGAGTTCTTGCAAGCAGTTATGAATTTACTTTGGGGGACGGGAGCCCTTTGGCAAAGTGGTTTTTTCATTTGTCCTGTCAGAGCCCCTTTCTTCTATAGCCACCCTCACATGGATGGCAGAGCCTTCTTAGATGGGATACCAGCTCACGCATACCCAGCATTGTTAGAGCGTGCATCTGTTCTTTACAAATGCGTGGCACTGTTTCTTTAGATTTTCATGGGGGAACCAGCAGGCTTTGGTGCAGCTGTGAGCTAGTCCTGCCTCGCGATACTGCTGTCCTTGGCATGTGGTAGACAGCGCGGACCACAAGTTTTCTAAGATACGGGAGAATTCAGTGAGTTTTTCCTTTTCCTGTGAACTCAGCTGCACCCCAGTTTAACTCTTCACGTGGCTTCCTCTTAGGGGTCTGGGTTCTACTGCCTCTGGTCACATCGTGTGTCACCTGTGTGGTCTCAGTTCAGCAGCCCTGCCCTTCACCCTCCACACACCTCAGTCTCCCCATCTGAAAACTGGAGAGAATGTCAGTAGGGTCCGTGTAAACCGGATGAGAGGCCGTGTAGGCCTCACCTATAGCAGTATGCATGGACTCTGTGAGCGTGCAGATGAGTCAGGCCTGGGAGCATTTCTCTTTCACTTCCTTCTTCTATCTTTCTCTTCTCCTCCCCTTCTCCCCCTTCTCCTCCTCCTCTTTTCCTCGTCCTTCTCCTTCTTTGTGAGACAGGATTTCTGCGGTCCTGGGACTTGCTTTGTAGACTATGCTGGCCTTGAACTCAGAGATCCGCCTTCTTCTGCCTCCCAAGTGCTAGAATTAAGGGTGTGTACTACCACCCAACACTCATGCCCTTCTTTTCTCAGACAAATTCTTATATGTCTTTCCAAACTTATTTTCCCATCTTCTGGCTAACCGATTTTATGTACATGAATGCAGAAAGCAGAAAGTAACGAGATTAGTTTCCATGCGTAGGTCTTGAAACAGATTTCAGGATGAACACAGCTCCTGCCATCTTTGTAGAGATAGTGTATGTAAGCTTCTGCTTGAGCCACCTAGTGTCACTCTAACAAATGTCCAGTTGACCGATTTGGAGACGGTAAGACTCGTTTTGACTCATGGTTTCAGAGGTCCCGTTCTATGGTTGCTTGGTTGCATTGCTTTCAGCCCAGGCCAAGGCAGAAGCATCTTGGGAAGGACACAGTAGAGGAAAGTTGTCTACTCTGTGGTGACCACAAAACAGAGAGCGCAGCAAAGAGTAAGAATGAGTGCCCCCAGAGATCTACTTTCTGCAAGCAGGTCCTGTCTCCTAAAGTTCCAGTTCAGCTATGAGCTTATTAGTGGGTTGGTTAATCCCTTGATGGAGACAGCAGCTGCACAATCCAATCATCTCAGTAGCGCTGCCAGCTGGGAGCAAAGCCCCCAAGCACACGAGCTTTGGAAAGGGCAGAGGGGCACTTCGTGTCGCTTTATGTAGCAACAAAACATTACACAAGATGTGATGGTTAGTGCTAATGGTCTACTTGACGAAAGCTAGTATCACTCCAGAGACAGGCCTCTGGGCATGCCAGTAGGGGAGGACCTTGGTTATGTTAATAAAGACCTGCCCACTATGGGCAGTGCTGTGGGACAATGGGCTGTACCCTGATACTTGTATTTTAAATGAACGCTGATTGGCCAGAGGAGACGGCCAGGCAGAAAGTAAAGGCAAACCCTTATCCAAACTAACCAAAAGGCAGAGAGAGAATATCCAAATTAATAAAATCAGAAGCAAAAAGGAGGACATAGCCCCAGACATTGAGGAAATCTAGAGAATCAATAGGTCACACAAAGAAGAAAGAATATTCTTTTGTGTTTGGGTAAAATTTTCTATAGATGTCTGTTAAGTCCATTTGAGGGATAGCATCTATTAGTTCCTTATTTCTCTGTTAAGTTTCTGTCTGGCTGACCTGTCCAGTGGTAAGAGTGGAGTGTCAAAGTCTCCCACTATGAATGTGTGGGATTCAATAGAGATTTAAGGTTTTGTAATGTTTCTTTTATAAATGAGGGTACCCTTGTATTTGGGGCATAGATTTTCATACTTGAGACTTCATCTTGATGTATTTTTTCTTTTGATGAATATGAAATCTTCTTTTCTATTTCTTTTGATTAATTTCAGCTTGAAGTCTATTTTGTTAGATATTAGGATAGCTACACTGGCTTGCTTTTTGGGTTCATTTGATTGGAAAACATTTTCCCAACCCTTTACTCTGAGGTAATGTCTGTCTTTGATGTGGAGGTGTGTTTCTTGTGTACAGCAGAAGGATGGATCCTGTTTTTGTATTCATTCTATTAGTCAGTGTCTTTTTATTGGTGAATTGAGTCCATTAATATTAAGAGATACTAATGATCTGTGATTGTTAATTTCTGTTCTTTCTTTTGGTTTTGGTGGTGGTGGTAGAATGTGGGTTTTGCTGGTGTGAGGTTATCTATTGCCTGTGTTTTCATGGGTGGGAACTTTCCTTTTAGTACTTTCTGTAGGGCTTTTGGTGATGCTTACATTTGTAGTTCCTGTTTGCTTACCCAGATTTACCATTTTCAGATTTCCCTTGGTTTACATTTTCTTTTTTGTTTCTATTTCAATTTTCAAGTCTTGAACTATCTCCTTCACTGTTTGATTGTTTTTTCTTGGCTTTCTTTAAGGAATTTATTGATTTCTTCCAATTTTTTTGTCTTTTCCTCGATTTCTTTAAGGGAATATTTTTATTTCTGCTTTCAGGGCCTCTATCATCTTCATAGAGTTATTTTTAAGATCCTGTTCCTGTGCTTCAGCTGGATTTCAATGTTCAGGTCTTTCTGTTGAGGGATCACTGGGTTCTGGTGGTGCCGTATTACTCTTTATGTTTCTGAATGTGCTCTCACACTGGTGTTTACTCATTTGGCATTTACTCCAACTGGTGTGGGCTGTGCCTGTGCCTATGTAATCTGTGAAAAGTTTCTGCACCTTGATAAGCCTCTTTGTCGATGCCAATAATCCAAATCACACCAAATCAAACCAAATTAGAAAAAGCCCAGGTTTAATGAATACAAATGCTCTCAGATGACTTTCCAGTCCCCCAGAGAGGAGACGGGAAAGGGAGACGGAAAATCACTTTTGTTCTCTGGAGGGCAGTTTAAAAACCTTGTGGGAGTGGTCTTGAGCTTCTCTGGGGATGGGTCATTATTTGGCTGGCTTTCTCAGGGGCAGAGTCTGAACTGAGGCATCTCCAGGGGAGGGAGTTTGGGGTGGAGCTTCACCTAGACATTCCAGACTCCTTGGATATATGGATATATATCCTTGGATATATGGATGCCAGGAGCTGGAGGGAAACCTTCACCCAAACATCCCAGACTCTTTGGATACATGGGCACCCGTTTATGTCTGACTGCTTACTGAGGGCATGGGGCGATGTGGGGGAGGGGAGAGTTGGGAGTTGGTAGGCTCATGCTCAGTGGGAGGTGGAGAGGCATCAGGTGAACTCTGATCTTGAAGACCTTAGGTATCTCTTCCTTGAAAGAACTGAGAAGGCAGGTTGCTAGGAGAAAAAAATAGATTGTTATTATCAACCCTATGAACTGGGCTAGTCATGGCAAGGGTGACAACTTCCAGAAAGAATGGGACAGAGAAGTGTCCTGGTTGTATGGAAGAGGCAAGGGTGCATGAATGAGACATGACAGTAGATACATTCCCTAAAACCAGATTCCAGTTGCTGGGTAGGTGCCCATCTGAGCCTGGAGAGAAAGTACCAATAGCGAAGTCCCAGGAGCTGGTGCAGGTGCTGGCACATTTGGAGGGCCCTCTGTAAGATGGTCTTGGCTGAGGCAGAAGGAGTGAACCTGTAAATTATGCTCAAAAATGGGTGGGGTCAAAATAGGCTCTGGAGACTGTTAGTTTTTACCAAACCAGATTTCTTGATACAGCAGCAGAATTTTTCTAGGAACCTGTAGGTATCTGTAAGACAACTGGAACAGATTTATATCTTGGTGTCATAGCAAAAGACTGTGACTTTAGATTAAAAGGCATGAACATTTTAGAAGACAGCTATCTGAAATCTGCTAATCCTGGACTATGAAGCCCATGAAAGAGGCACACCCGTCTGGATTTTTAGCAGGAAACTTAAATAATGAAGTAATGAGTTGCCAGTATCTTACGTCATCAAATGCCATCAGACAGACCTGTGAGGGATAAGTAAATGAGCAGAGGTGAGACAGGTTTCCCAGCGATCCAGGCAACTCCAAGGCTTTCTGTGGTCCTTGGTGAACACCATGCTTAGCAGCAGTGCTTGCCTTTAGCTGCGAAGCCCAGAAGGCCTGACAGATTTTCCTGCGGGGGTAGGGCTTGGTCTACCTGTCCTGGCAGGATGAGATGATCAATCCCCAGTGTCATCCAGTCCAGGCAGGGTCCAGGCAACTGATGAGGTGAAAGGCAACCTTTTACTGTATGGGTGGATTTGCCATACCCAAAGGCAAGCCTCCAGGAGGAAGTTCTTCTGGTTGCATCTTCTTGGAGGAGCTATAGGATGCTGCAGGAGCTGGCATGTATCTCTGTCTTAAGAAGCTCTTTTGTTACATGCCATACTCTCAGATCTGTAATGGCACTTGAGAATCAGACAGAGTACCATTACCTGTCAGGTATATCTAAATTAGACATATCAGTTAAATTTAGACATATAGTTTACCTAATCAGTCACAGTTTATCAATGTCAGTAGAGCCAAGAAGATTAGAAGGAATATTTTAGCAAGCCAAATTATATTGCAGGCAGAATGTGTCCTTGGTAGGGCCAGCACCAAAGATGGTGCTGAGGTTTCTACTTTGACCTCAACCAAAATGGTGGCTATCTGCACGTTTGCACTTTTATAGAGCTGTTGTAATCTGGAGTTAAAATTTTGCATATTTTAAAACAAGCACACATCCACATCCAGACATAAAACAGGCATACTGTGGCCACATTATTCACACACACACATAGATATTAACAAACAGAAGAATAAAACTTTTTCAAGGAAACTTTGTCAGCTGAACAACTTAAAAAACCTTGGAGTAGGCTGCAGGATCCTGGCAAGCTCACAGGTCGTCCCATTGAGGGCTAAATCAGCAGATGCTGCAAGGGAGAACAGACACGTAAGGAAGGGCCAGGGTCACGGATCCATTGCAGGGAGAATTTCAGCGTGACCAGATCACATGCCAGGAGTGAGAGACAGGAGTGCAGAGGTGTAGACAAGCAACAACTAGCAAGAGAAGCAGGAGGGGAGGGGCAGTGGTAAGGGTCTCTGTCATCATGGTCAGGGCAGAACTTTTGGGATCCTAATTTCCAGATAGGCCTAGCAAACAAGACCAATGTTGTGAGACACTGGCCACTGATGGAGGATGGGAGCACAGTACCTGGTAACCATGGACACGTGGGGGTTCTGTTTACGTGTCTCCATGCCAGCAAAAGTTTTTAGGCATTAAGGATGTATGGTGTCAGATAGCCCCAATTTAAAAAGATTTTGTAAAAGGCAGCCCAAGGGTGTTTGGGGATCTGGCTTCAAATTGCAGGGGCCTGTTTTGTAAATCTATGCCGGGACCTGAAGCCTAGCGATGTGTCTACTGTGGTAGCCTTTGGGTCACAAAATGCAGGAGGTGTGTGGGAGATACCCTTGAACAGAACGTCCCCTGAAAAAGGGGTCCCACAGGACAAGGCAGGTCCTTGTCTGGGAACAGGTTGGGAGCCTGGCACTCCCGTGTCTTTCACAGGACAGTCTGAAAATTACAGAAGGCTCTGGAACCTCTAAGGCAAAGACTTGGAAAGGATGACTTATCCAGTCAAAACCCATCTTAGCCTGGGGGAGAGCAGGTGGGGTGGGGTGAGGGTGTGGGGGTGGAGGAGAAGGGTGTTTTCCCAACACTTGGCCCCGGGCCAGTTGGAGAAACAGCCCCTTGGTGGGACCCCCAGATGAAAAGTTACGGCACCCCAATAAGCCTCTCTTTTGATGCAATAATCCAAATCAGACCAAATCAAACCAAATTAGAAAAAGCCCAGGTCTAATGGCTAGAAAGGCTCCTCTATGGGAGGCTGGAAAGGAAGACCAGAAAACCACGCGTTTGTTCTCGGTGGCAGTATAAATAGCCTATGGGAGTGGTCTTGATCATCTCTGAGGAGGGGTCACGGTTTGGCGGGCTTTCTCGGAGGTGGAGTCTGGACCGACAGCTCCAGGGGAGGGGGTTTGGGGTGAAGCTTCCATCCGAACAGTTTGCTGGGGTTGTGGGGGGACGACTGGGGTTGTGGGGGATGGCTAGGCACAGAAAGGATGTTCAGGTGTGTGAGGTTGGACGGCAGAGTGGGTCGTCAGGGGACAGAGTCCAGAGGGTCGTGGTCGTGGTGGTACGGCCTGGAGGCAGGTCTCTCACCTTCTTGCCTGCTGCTGGGGACTACTCTGGAGCAGTGGAGCTCCACCAGAGTTGGAGGTTGGACCCAGCTGCCTTGCTGGAGCTGAGATGGGAGGGGGAGGGGCATGGGGCGTGCCCCGAGGACTATGGTCTCCTGTTGAGGCAGTTTAGCTAGAAGGCCTGTTACTGACTTCTTTCTTCCAACTGATGTGGAGAGTGCCTGTGCCTATGTAGTCTGCTGGGGTTGCTGGGGATGGCTTGGGATTGGGCAATGGGTCTTGTGGGGGGCAGAGTCCAGTGGGGGGTGATGGTGCAGCCTGGAGGCAGGTCTCTCATCTGCCTGCTGGCTGCTCTCTTCTCTCCTACATCAATCCTTCTTTCCATGGTGTTGTCTGTGACCACGGTTTTCCGTACTAGCAGGACTAGATGGTCTGTGTTCTCAATGGATTACATTCCACGATGGCAGGATTGCATAGTATTCATGTGTCAATGACCCGGCTTCATGTTTGCTTAAATCCAGGAGGAAAGGGCTTCCTGCCTCCTCATGCAATCAGGGCTGTGTGTTTTCTTTGCAGGTTGTCGGCAGACTGCTCAGTCTGAACTCACTGAATGTTTCAGCCACAGGGGTAAGGGTGACCAGTTTCACAGGTGGCCATTTAGAATCTGGAACTGCGTAGACCTTAGACACCAACCTTTGCTTGTTGCCTCTCTATAGAAGCAAATGATATTTTTATTATTACTATTATTTTTTAGGAGACAAGACTTAGCTATGTAGCCCATGTTGGGCTCAAACTCAAGATCATCCTGCTTCAACCTCCCAAATCCTGAGGTTACAGATGTGTGCCATCATTCCTGCCTTAGAACACCCTTGTGCTTCTAAAGGACAATCATTTAGGCATTAGGCATTGTTTGCTTGGTGTGCAGAGTCAAAGTGGTTACCATGGAGACCTAAAAGGAGAAAACCTAGCTGTGTCCTCAGAGTTCGTCCTAAAAGACTATTAAATCCCAAACTGACTGAAAGATAAATGAAAATTTAAATGGAAAGGTGGTGATTTTTTCAAATGGTGAGGCCGGTCCCTTTCTAATGGATACTCACGCAAAGGGAATTTTAAAAATTTTACGAATGAACCTGAATTATCAAACACTAAGTGAAGGAGGAAGAGAAGTGCTCAGATACAATGGAAGATGATAGCTCACCTGATACGATGGGAGGTGATTGATACCTGCTGATACAATGGGAGGTGATAGCTAGCCCCAGATGATGGGTGGTGGTTGGTAACCCGATACAATAGAAGGTGATTGATAGCCCGATGATATGATGGGAGGTGATAGTAGCTAGCCCATCTTGAATGCCCATTTCACTAGGCTGCCCAGCCAGAGGACAGACCCCATTTTCTCACATTCTCCCAGAATCAAACTCACACAGTAGCTGGACCCAGAATTCACACAGTAGGTGGACATGTGCCACAGTAGAAGAAATTGGGGGCAAATTTGCCACAATGGGCTCAGGTGTCACACCATAGACTCCCGATCCTGTCCTTCCTTCAAAAGGATGATTCCACACCTTGCTTGCCTCCCGTGTGTTTTCTCCTCTCCAGCATCATTCTTGTTTTCTAGTTTTCTCCTTCTATTTCTTTCTAAAAGGGATATTTCTTCACTTTATGTGTATGGGTGCTCTGCCTGCAAGTGTGTCTGTGCACCACCTAGGTGCCCTGAAAACCAGAAAAGAGAGTCTGATTCCCTGCAAGAAGATGGCTGTGAGCCACCATGTGGGTGCTGGGAATTGAACCTGGGTTCTCTGGAAGAGCTGCCAATGCTCTTAACCACTGAGCCATGTCTCCAGCCTCTGTTCTAAGTTTTTCAGCCTTCTCCTGCTTCCTGACAGTTCGGATAGGCCACATGTCTTCTGGGCTGACTGGTGGTTTACCAGTAAGTCTGTTACACTCAGAATCAAGTGCAGGGGTAATCATGCTGCCCCTTTTAAAGTCTAATGTAGGTATGGGTTTGCAAATCTGTGGTCTGGCTAGGAGCTGAAGTACACTGATTGTGTTGTGTGAAAGGGAGGGAAAGGAAAAATGAACAAGACATCTATGGTTTAAAACATTTGTACAAAAACATGAATCTACATACATAGACACACACATAGACATGTGCACACACAGACATATACATACAGACGTATGCAGAGACACACAGAGACAGAAACACATACATACCAGACACACGTGCAAGATTCCATGCATGCAGACACACATGCATGGAGACCCCCATGTGTGGGTTTTTGACCATAAGAAGCAGGCATCCTTCTGGTGATTTTGTGTAGTGGGCCAGTAGCACTCTGCACAAAAGGCACCTGCTGGGATACAGACTGCTTGTGTCCACCAACTCGACCAATGTAGAGCGGCAGATTCTCCCGAGGTCTGAGGCTGTCCAGGTAGGTAGTGGTTCTGCCAAGGACAGTACAGAGCAAAGTACTAGAATCTGGATTGTCTGGGGACTTGCTCACAGTCAGACCCTCCAACTAAGGGTCTGAGGCGGGCACGCTTTCCTCGTACAGTTGTGATTGGGATGAAGGCCGGCTGCCAGTACACTGAGTTATGATCTCATTAGGAAACGATGCTGTCTGGCTCATAGTTCCGAAGGCAGCTGTGTCTCTCAGAATACGACCCCTGCTGTCATGCTGCCTGCCCTCCCCATGCCTTCTGTGATTGTTCTCTCAGGGATTGTGTACAGCTTTGTGTACCTGAGTTCCCTGACAAGGTCTGGCATCACTAGTTGTAAAGACCCTCCAGTTTAGGAGCCAGAATAGGACAGATTAGCAGGAAGTATATTTTTCAGTGCCTGACCCTGACCAAAGCCTCATTGATAACTCTGCACAATCTGGAATTCTGAGCGAACTGATTGCTTATCTGGCCACCTGAATAACTTACCTCATGAGTTTATACAATGAGCAGAAATGTTTTTAATCCAATAGTCAGCAGCATAGAATGTCTCATGCTCATTAGAAATGATGTAGGAGAAATCAAGGAAAATCAAGATCACTGGCTGCGTTTACACTATATCTGTGCACATGTGTGTATGTATTTGTGCACACATGTGTGTGTGTTTTTGTGTGCATGTATATTTATGTTTGGGTGCATTTGTATATGTATATGTTTATATCTGTGTGTATATATAGTGTAAGCATGTATGTATGATGATGTGCATGTGTTTGTGTACTGTGCATGTATATTTGTATATGTGTGTGTCTGTATGCATGTGTATATATTTTTATGTAGATATATGTATGTTGTGTAAGCTAAGAACTGAAAAAAATGTACACACAGAGGTGTGGGCCCTCTTGCTCTATGGTGCTGAATCGCAAAGGTTATGGGAAGAGAGCAGACATATTGCTTAAGAGGATAATTTATACTCAAAAGTAAACACAGGCATGTGAGCGGAAAGGGAAATTGCTTCATTAATTACCTGGTTATCTTATCAGGGCTTTAATTTTCGGGCTTTCTGGAATGCACAGCAGGGTCATGTTGCTTCAGTGACCTCCAGCCAATCTCAGGGCTTCCAGCAGCTTTGCCCGCTTCATGCTCGATCTGATCGTATCAGTGGCTGCCTGGGCTGTGGTGTGCCCACTGCGGAGGGCTCAGCAGCTTTGCTTGTGCCTTCAATGTCACCGGAAACTACTTCTGTCTTCCACAGTAAAGACAGCTCCTGCGTCTCCTTTCGGAGGTCAACTCTAGACTCTGAGGTTCTTGAAAGGGGCAAGAAAAAGATGAAACCCATGGGAGCCATTTCCCTCAAAGGTAGTTTGGGTTTTGGAATTTTAAGGATTCTAGAGTCATATTAATCCACCAGAGAACACTGCAGCTATTGCTCGACTCTTGTTTGGCTCTGTTTGGTTTTTGAGACGGGATCTTAGGATGTAGCCCAAGATAACCCCCAGCTTGCTATGTGGTCAACGACGACCTTGCACCCCAGGTCCCCCTGCTCCCACCTCTGAAGTGCTCAGAAGACAAGGCCGCCATCATGCCTGGGTTAACTTTCTTCAAAGTGTCTAAAACTCTTCTACCTCCCTATGTGGCTTTCATAAAAACATGACTTTCAAACATGACCCCATGTCTGTAGGTTACCAGTCTCAGTGTTTCACCAAGGTGCTCCATTCATTTTATAAGACAACTTTCCAACATTTTACTGTCAAGCAAAGTGGAAAGTGGGAGGGTGCCCAGAAGGTAAAGCCGAGCCTGCTGCACACCACAAAGATCTCCGACAGTGTGAAAACAAGACTTCAGCCACAGAACCATTAGGCTTTCTCAATAAACGTGTAAGAATGGAATGACAGTGACTTAGGGGACTCCATGCCGATGAGCCGCTTTGACAGCCAGCAGGTCACAGGGAGAAGGCTTTTCACAGAGTCTTGGATCAACTTAGAAACAAGGGCCAGCTTTCCCCTTCCTCCTCCTGCACGCTGGGCTCTGCTCCACTGACATCTGGTATAGTCACCCCAACACTTCCAGGGGTCAAATGGCTGCCCTGCTGAAGGATTAAGGGCCATCCTATCCCCTTGACTTGGACATTGGAATTTTCATCAGAATGACTGTGTGTGTGTTGAGAAGGAAATTGGGCAACAAGGATCAGGTTTATACATCTCACCTGGAGAATCAAGCAGAGGGCCCCCTGGGGACCAGCTTCCTTCCAGACCTCCAGCAGAGCCATAAGCTTCCCCAAGCTTCTCTCTCATAGGATTAACCTCTACATACACACAAAGCAAGGACTTCAGGGGCCTTAGGTAGACAGAATGGGGAAAAATAAGATAAAACAAGCCATTGCCAGCCCTATTGCTGCCTCTTTCAAGCCTCTGTGTCTGCTGGAGATGAAGGTCCTTGCTTCCTCCTCATCCCTCATCCTTGAAGGAAGGAGAAAGGTCCCATCTGTGCGGTATGATTTCACTTTCCTTTTAAAAAGCAGGGTCTCGTAAAAACCAGGCTATCCCAGAACAATACAGAGGAGGATGGCTTTGGATTCCTGATCTTCCGGCCTCTGCCTTCGAAGCATGTGATCAATTATTTTAAGGAACTTCATCCTTCACTCACACACGAGACAAGGCTGCTCTTACAGGGAGGCAGAGGGCTGCAGCCTAACTCAGGTGTGCAGGCTTCAAGTTCTGGCTGTCCTGGAACTCGCTATGTAGACCAGACTGTCCAGGGACTCACAGAGATCCACCTGCCTCTGGCTCTCGAGGGCACCAGCACCTGACTGCCTAGGATTCCTTTTTTAGTAACACCGAGAGCTGCAGCATAGAACTAGTGATATCTGGAACCTGTGGTGGAATTTGACAGGCGTTCTCTGCCGGGCAACATTGGAAAGAAGTTCCGCTGGTCTTTGTGCAGACCTCAAAGGGCATCTTTCTTTAGACTTTGAAAATTCCCACCGGTCATTTTCAGTTCTTTGTGTTGAGACAGTCACTCTGTGTAGCCAGACAGACCCGGAACGTCTAGCAAGCCCCTCGCCTGATCCTCCTGTGTTCCTCCATGACAGGCATGTGCTGCCATGCCTGGCCAAGTTCACAGGAAGAGTTCTCATTCCCATTGGTGATTAGTGCGTGAAGAAGTGAAAACTGGTTGTGATCAGGGCGGCCTCGATGAAACCTTGGACTCTAAGAGCCACAGATAACTACAGGCCCAGCCGAGGGTTCCCACCCAGCTACCCCCACCCATCTGACAGCTGCTGTAGAACCAGCTTTATACTGGCCAATATACAGATTGTTGATGAATTCTTTTTTTTTTTCTTATTTGGGAGACTAAGGAAGTGAATATTCCTCCAATGACTCATGCTACTCTCTAAAATACTGGAGTACCAGAGATTTTGTGGCCAGATGTTCAGCCATGGCACCAAACAGGCAGAGAGAGCATTTTATTGGGTAAAGAAAGACAATTATGGAGAAAGCCAAGGGGAGGGGTTAGAGGTCTGTGATGCTTCTGACATTTTTAAGTCAGTCACATGAAGCATCCTGTTGTTACCACATTAACAACTTGCTTTTTGCTTTAGCTATGTGGGTTTGTGTCACCTGGATAAGAGATCTGAATAATTTATAACAATAAAGTTAGCCTTTTATTATTATTATTATTATTATTAAAGTTACCAAGAAAGAATGAGATGATTGTAAAGGGTTTACAGTAGAGGTAGGCAAAAACTGCTGATCAGGCTGGGAGGTTGTTATGGAATATTAGTTGAAGATGTGTTACATTCGTTTATGCTGTGGAATATTTGTTTAATGATGTAAAGATGTATTGCATTCTTTTATGTTGCATTTGCTTAACTCTGTGAAGCTGTGTTACTTTGCCTGCCTAAAACACCTGATTGGTCTAATAAAGAGCTGACTGGCAACAGCTGGGCAGAGAAAGAAGAGGCGGGGCTGCCAGGCAGAGAGAATAAATAGGAGAAAAAGAGAGAGACAAAGAGAAAAGGAGAGGAAGACTCCAGGGGCCAGTCACTCAGCCACACAGCCAGACACAGAAGGAAAGAAAAGATATACAGAAATAGAGGGAGGTAATAGCCCAGAGGCAAAAGGTAGATGGGATAACTTAAGTTAAGAAAAGATGGCTAAGAATAAGTCAAGCTAAGGCCGGGTATTCATAAGAAAGATTAAGTCTAGTTGTGTTTATTTGGGAGCTGGGTGGCAGACTCCCAAAGAGTAAAAAGAGGGTAAAAAAAAAAAAATAAACGATTACAGGAGATGGATCCACAACCTCATAAAGCCCAGAACTGGGAGCTGGAAACAGATAGGTTTCTATGACTCGCTGGTCAGCTTGTCTAGCTGGTGAGTGCCAGGCCAGTGAGATCCCTGTGGGCACACACACACACACACACACACACACACACACACACACACACACACGTACACGTGAATACACACTCAAATGCACGTGTGAATACAGAAAAAGAGAGAGGGAGGGAGGGAGGAAGCATGAGAGCAGAGAGATTCTTTTTTCTTGCTAGGAACAGGCATTTTCAATCTGTATTTACCAGCAGTTGTAAACTGAAGTCAGAAGATTGTGCCCAGGTCTCTGCTTAGGGATGCTCAGCTGTGTAGGGCCCAGTATGACATGCAGAGTGCTTGCTTTTCTGAGGCTTCTGAGTGTCTAACTCTCCTTCTTTTTCAGTTAGTTTAGAAGAGGAAATATTTGACCCTTTCTATCCTATACCCTGCACCCAAAGCCCACAGGAAATAACAGTTGGATGAAATCATCCTGCACTATGTTTATCCATCTGAAGACATCAATCTTGAAATTGGACTTAGAAAGTCCAAGACTGTGGATATAATATATATAGTGAACCATTATAATGCATAAATACACTATTGCAATCTATACATGCACTACTGTAATCCATGCATGTATTATTGCAATCCATGCATACACTACTCTAATCCATGTGTGTACTGTATATTGAGACTAATATAAAGTGGTTACTCATTCTCTAATGAGTTTCCTTGGTGCACACATTTGAGTGTGTCCTCGAGATTTACTTCTGAGTGTTTGGCATGTCCTACGAGTGTCTTCTCAGAGAGAATCACTGGCTCCTGGATTCTTTCATATGCTAGAGCTTCTCTCGTACTCATTTTTTGTTTCAAACTGTGGTCATGACAATGGGCATGTGCTTCTGTAGTAGGGAACTGCAGGCAGGCCTGCTTTTCGTCCCACACGGCTCCCGCACGGCTAGCTTAGCCCCGGAAATAACAACACACAAATTGTATTCATTTAAACACTGCCCGGCCCATTATCTCTAGAGAGTTAGTTACTTGCTAACTCTCACATCTTGATTAACCCATTTCTAATAATCTGTGTAGCACCATGAGGTGGTGGCTTACCGGGAAAGATTCAGCATGTCTGACCTGGTGGCTGACTCCATGGCGTCTGCCTCATTGCCCTCTTCCCAGCATTCTGTTCTGTTTACTCCGCCTACCTAATTTTCTGTCCTATCAAAGGGCTAAGGCAGTCTTTTTATTAGCCAATGAAAATAACACAGACAGAAGGCCCACCTACATCATGCTTCTTTTCTTAAGCCTACCTAATGAATCATTAAGCATGAAGATTGCCTGAGCACTCAACTACATTTTAACCGTTGTCACAAGGAATGTAGAAAAGGAATGTTGCTATACAGTACAATTGTTGCCATTTTGGTATCTTTTAAGTATCACTGAGAACAGTTGAAATAGACCCAAAATAACCAACATGTTTATGGGCTAGAAGATTCAATACTAATATTCCAACTTCTGCGTTAATTGATGAAGTCAATGTTATAGTGAAATTCTAACCCTTTTTTAGGAGGTTAAAGTTCGTAGGATCTTTACAGGATTCACATAAAAATACAAAAGGGAAGGAATAGAAGGGGCAGTCTCACGCAGAAAAAACACGAAGTGTTTATATTTCTGACATCAAGATTTATGAAGACACTACAAGTAACTGAGAAAATACAATATCAGTATAATTCCCACTGGAATTGGGTAGAAAAAAGTACAGCTGAACATTCTTCCTACTTCAGGAGGCGGACTTGTTAAGAACAAGAATCAGTCATGTAAGATAAAGAAAACAAAAGTAGCCCCTCTGTTTATCAAAAGATACAGACACAATTCAGAAAGTGTTTTGAGTCAATTGTCTGACAAAGGATTTGTATCCATGATGTATCGGGAAATCCTATAGATAGTAATAAAGAGACAGTCCAAGAGAGTGGGTGGAAAGGTCAGCAAAGAGGACATCCACATAGAAGATGAACTCAGGTTCTGGGGATCTCAGGCTTGTGTGGTGGGCGCTGTCAGCTAGCTGTCTAGGCCTAACACATCCGACTTCTGGCTGAGAGGCATTAATGAGCGTGTGGGTTTCCGCTCCACAAAACACTACACTACACTACACTAACACGTTTCTCGTTTAATGAAAAGTTTTTCCAGTTTAAAAAATAAAGGAGAAAAAAAAGACAAAAAATAAAGGAGAAAATAGATCATTCTTAAACGACAAAACTATTTTTTATGTTAAAAGGTCATAAAAAAGTTATGAAGTCCCAGATCAACTTAGTTCTTTCGCACCGTACTGCTAAACCAAGAAAATAATAATGCCACATTTGCTTTTAAAATAGACTCTTTCTGAAATTTCTTTTATTATCTATTTATGTTTTTGCATGTGCAGCTCCCTGTGGAGGCAGAAGAGGCAATCAGGTCCTCAGGTGCTGGAGTCACATGGTGCTAGGGACTGAACCTGGGTCCTCAGCCACAGCAGTGAGCGCTTTGAGAAAGCATCGAGCCTCTCCCCACCCACGAAATGTGCTTTACCCTGGGATGAGTTTCACTGGTGATTAATTTGACCCTAAATTTCAAGATATTTAAAATACTACTTTTTTCTTTTTTGGGGGGGAGTCTGTGTGAAGTTTATGAAAACACTGCAGTGTTCAGCTCTGCCTCCAGCTCCCCAGGTACGGCCATTTGTTTATCTCTTATTTCCTCTCTTGTTTCCATTCTTCACTTCCCCAAGTCTGTTTACTCGAGTGACATTTCTAACCATTTCTCACAGTCAGAGCATCCTCTAGCCTGGCTGATTCACCAGTTGGAAACTCTCTCTGGCTCCCAGGATAATTGTGGAATGTTAGTTCACTGTGCAGACTGCAAGTTCGGCATGAAAGGGTGTGAGACATGAACTTCAGAAGAAGGCAGAAGTTAAGAGCAGTCAAGTTCAGTTACAGGAAGGATTCTCCACCCCCAAGCTGGTATACGTGAAAGAAAGAAGAAAAAAAAATACCCCTAACCTAACCATTTTATGGTCCAAGTTTTCCAAATGCTATGATTTGCCTCTAAGTTCACAAATAAAACAAATTAACCTGTATTATCTGCTCCAGAGTCAACACGGAAACACAATCTGTTTAAAAAGCATGTTGTGGTGATGATAAATTAAAACTCAAATATTTCTGGAGTCATGGAGCTAATCTTCAAAGCTTTTATGAGTTATAGTCAACATTAGGGGATTCTTGACCTTTTTTTTTTGAAACGAAGTCTAGTAATTATACCAGCTGAGAACAGTGTGTTTGGGTCACTTTAGAACTTAGAATTTATCCCTTAAGAAAGTCATAAGCTTTGGGGCTCTATGGGGGTCTCTAGAGATAGACACTGCGTGTTGCCTTATGTGGAGGCCCTGAGTCAGAAGACTGCTGCAGTAAGGGGTACTTGATTACAGTGATCTGCGTTATCCCAAACACATAACAGCCATTTAAAGCACCAGTTTCATTTAAGATCCCACGGCTGGTCAACGTGTATGCCAGGATATGATAATTTTCAGATGTTGAAAATGGAGAAATAGTTATTAAGCGTTAATGAGTCTAATCCCCAAGTTTCGGGAAATTGGGAATTACTTGCTCATGGTTATGTGGTTTAAAAGTTATGGAACGGGCTGGAGAGATGGCTCAGAGGTTAAGAGAACTGACTGATGTTCTGGAGGTCCTGAGTTCAATTCCCAGCAACCACATGATGGCTCACACCCATCGATAATGAGACCTGGTGCCCAGAACACTATACACATAATAAATAAATTTTAAAAAAAATAAAAGTTATGGAACAATATAAAATTATTTTAATTCTATGTTTTTAAATGTGTATGTCTGAAAAGTGTTGCTACTTCAGTGACCCAAATGGAGCAAACACACACACACACACACACACACACACACACACACACACACACGTGCGTGCATGCGCGCACACACACACACCACATGAACACACACCGTTGCACACATACACATCACACACCACCACCACCATCTCTTTCTGTATAACCCTGGATTCAGGTTTGTAAATTTGAATAAATAGAAATGGAAGTGTGTTGGCCTAGTGTATTTCCACACTGCTGTGTGGTGAAAGGAAGATGCAGCAGTAAACGAGGGCAGGGCACACTCACCCTCCTTTCTGCAGGGACTGTGACCTTGGTGCCAGGGAAAGCTCTAGAATAGTGCTCCCCAGCCCTCTGCGTGCCGCAACCCTTTATCACAATTCCTCATGCTGTGGTGACCCCCCAACCATAAAATTATTTTCATTGTTACTTCATAGCTGTAGTTTTGCTAATGTTCTGAATCATAATGCAAACCTCTGTGTTTCCAATGGTCTTAGGCAAACCCTGTGAAAGGATCCTTTGACCTTCAAAGGGGTCACGTCCTACAAGTTGAGACCCACCCTACTACAGGACCCTTGTCACAGCTAGGCTCTGGTAATGCTGGTGAAGAGAGCCCTTGAAGCGTGTGTACACAGTCGTTTTACCCAGCTCTGGACTTAACACTTGACAAAGAAACTCTGGGAGTGACCCTAAGGAGAACCACACGGACAGCCATGACCATGGAACAAGATCTCAAACGTGTTAAGTGAGCAGTTATCTCCAAGCATGCCAAGAGTAGCTCCTCAGGGAACAGGGTGATCATACTTCTCCATTCTCATAAGAAACAGCATGGGAAAAGGCTTGAGACGCACCGCAAGGAACTTAAAATAGAAATCAAGACTTCCTGATATTGGATTGAATGACCAGGTTTCTTAAGTTGGCATAGATCTCTTCCCAGAGGTCTCAGGGCTCATCAGCAGCACTGAGAGGAGACCTTGAGGCATAAACACTGGTGATTGTGATGAGTGCAGCTCGGGGGAGCACAGCTGGCCAAGAGCTACGGTACCCAGGGGCTGGCTGTGCACCTCCCTACAGCTGCACAGCAAGCCTCCTGCCAGCTGAATAGAGCTGATTGGACACAAAGTGGTTGTTCTTAAGCCCTAGAGAGCCTTTCCCCATCCCAGCCCCGGGGCTGCTCATGGTATTTCCTCAAGCTTAGACCCAAGAAAACTGGAAAAATCCATCTGGTGTGGACTGATTTTAGAAATCTGGAATGTATGATCATTTCATATTGACGACAGCAGAAGCCAGAGCTGGACTTTGAGTACTGTGTGTGCTGGGAAGTTCTGAGGCCCAAGACCCTATTTTCCTGTAAAACTGAACTGAGTTGAGGAAAAAAAAGAAAAAAAGAACTGGGAAACGCTATGAGCTATGCTATCCTGATTCAAGCACAGTGGTAGTGGTGCATGCCTTTAATCCTAGCACTCAGGAGGCAAAGGCAGGCAGATCTCTGAGTTCGAGGCCAGCCTGGTCTACAAGAGCTAGTTCCAGGACAGGCTCCAAAGCTACAGAGAAACCCTGTGGCGAAAAACAAAACAAAACGAACAAAAGAAATCTACCCTGTGTAAGAAACACTTCACATAATGGTTTTTATGAAATGTCTCTACATGGACACCTTCAGAATATTTTAAAGTTTTTTGTAACATTAGAAATATTGTGTCTTTGAATGTTCATGTAGGTGAATGGAAATTTTTTTTCAAGTCCAAATTCATGTGGCCGTTTCTTTGATAAAATTATTTTTATATTTATTTTACATATCAACCACAGTTTCCCCCTTTTTATCCTTTCTTCCAGTTCTCTCCTCGCACTCCCATCTACCCCTCTCCATCCCCTCCTCCTCTGTTCAGAAAAGGGCAGGCCTCCATAGGAGTCAACAAAGCATGGCTTATCAAGTTGAGACAGGACCGCCCCCACCCCATACACACATATCAAGGCTGAGTGAGGCATTCCAGCATGGGGAATAGGTTTCAAAAAGTCTGCTCCTATGTCAGGGACAGGTCCTGACCCTGATGCTAGGAGCCCCACAAACAGATCAAGCTACACAACAGTCACACACATGCAGAGGGCCTAGGTTGGTCCCATGCAGGCTCCCTAACTGTCATTCTAGAGTAAGTGAGCTCCCACTAGCCAGGTCAGTTGTCTCTGTGTCCCTACCCCTCTTCCCCCGTCATCATGATCTTGCCCCCCCCCTTGCTCGTACAACCCCTTCTCCCTCTCTTTGACTGAACTTTCAGAGCTCTGCCCAGTGCTTGGCTGTGGATCTCTGCATCTGCTTCTATCATTTACTGGATGAAGACTCTCTAATGACAATTAGGGTAGTCACCAAACTAATTACAAGAGAAGCCAGTTCAGGCACCCTCTCCACTATTGCTAGGAGTCTTAGCTGGGTGGTGTAGGAGGTCCTTCTGTTTATGTATTGATTTCATTGGTTAATCAAATAAAGAAACTGCTTGGCCTGAAAGGGCAGAACTTATGTAGGTGGAGAAGACAGAACTGAATTCTGGGAGGAAGAAAGCAGAGTCAGAGTGCTACCTTGGAGATGCCAGGTCAGACATGCTGAATCTTTCCCAGTAAGGCTCAACCTCATGGTTATATACAGATTAATAGAAATGGGTTAAATCAAGATGTGAGAGTTAGCCAATAAGAAGTTTGAGCTAATGGGCCAAGCAGTAATTTAATTAATACAATTTCTGTGTGGTTATTTCGGATGTAAGATAGCCGGGTGGCCAGGACAGAACAAGGGGCCCCACTCCTTGTAACAGCTAGGGTATCCTTGTGGATTCCTGGGTGTTTCCCTGGTACCAGGCTTCTCCCTAACTCCAAAGTGGTCCCCCCACCAAGATTTCTCTTTTATTACTATCCCACTCCATGTTGCCCCCACTCAACCAACCAATCCCTCATGTTCCAATCCCCTCCCTGCTCCCCCCACCCCCAGTTTACCCGGGAGATCTCATCTATTTCACCTACCCAGGGAAATCCATGTGCTCCTCTTAGAGTCTTCCATGTTAAGTAGCTTCTCTGGGACTGTGGACTGTAGCCTACTTATCCTTTGCTTACCATGTAGTAGCCCCTTATGAGTGAGTACATACCATGTTTGTGCTTTCTGGGTCTGGGTTATCTCCCTCAGGATGATTTTTTTTTCTAGTTCCATCTAGTTCCAATGACAAGTTTTATGATGTCATTGTTTGTTTTTTTTTTACAGCTGAGTAGTACTCCATTGTGTAAATGTACCACATTTTCTTTATTCATTCTTCAGTTGAGGGGCATCTAGATTGTTTCCAGGTTCTGGCTATTATGAATAACACTCTTATGAACGTAGTTGAGGAAGTATTCATGTGGTATGATTGAGCATCCTTTGGGTATATACCCAGAAGTGGTATTGCTGAGTCTTGAGGTAGATTGATTTTCAATTTTCTGAGAAACCACCATACTGAGGAAACAAACATTATTAAGCACACATCCTTATTTTATAATCCAAAAATAAAATAAAAGTAGATAAAATAAAATAAAATAAAATCTTTTAGTTAGTACAGGCTCTGTTTCACGATGGTTTCCAAGTTGGAAAACTTGGCAAACTTAGAAGTGTGTTGATTTTTGTTTTACTTAATATAATAATAATAATATTGCCAGGTGGTGGTGGGGCACACCTTTAATTTTAGCACTTGGGAGGCAAAGGCAGGCAGATCTCTGTGAGTTTGAGACCAGCCTGGTCTACAAGAGCTAGTTCTAGGACAGGGTCCAAAGCTAGAGAAACCCTGTCTCAAGAAAACAAAATACCACCACCACCACCACCACCACCACCGTTGCTATTATTGTGGATCATTCACAAGCAAGATAAGTAGCTATTCCCATGACTGATTATGCATGTCTGAGGTGTGTTTTCTACTTTATCTTCCTCTTTCGGCTGCCTATGTAAATTAGTTATGATCTAAAACAATGGCAATACTATGATTTGGGTAAGGTTAAAAACACTGATCACCACTGGTGGAATAATTGGTTTCATGCTTGGGTTCATTGCTCTGTGGTACAGCTGCTCAGCTCAGGGAAGGACTCACTCTCTTGTTCATGTGATGGACAGCTGATGCCAAGATTCATGCACTGGGGGTGTGGGTGAGAGTGACCCCCATAGGCTCATATGTTGGGATGCTTGGTCCCTAGTTAGTAAAAATGTTTGGAAAAGATTACAAGTTGTGACCTGATTGGGAGAGATGTGTCACTGGGAATGCTCTTTGAGGCTTCAAAACCTCACACCAGGCTCCATCTCTTTCTGCCTGCTGCAGGATGTAAAGCTTCGGCTACGGCTCCAGCGCCATGCCTGTCTGCTTCTTGGCCAAGTGATAATGAACCGGCCCTCTGAAACTGTAAACCAGTCCTCAGTTAAAGGCCTTCTTTTATAAGAGTTGCCTTGGCCATGGTGTCTCTTCAGAGCAGGGTAGTGACTAAGATGCATGGTAAGCATCGGAGATGATAGATTAGCTGTTTCTCTGGTTATCTGTGATCAAATACCCAAGGAGATGCAACTCCAGGAAGGTTCATTTTGACTCACAATTTGAGATGATATAGTCCATTATAATAGGGGTGGTGATTTGTATTGTCAATCAGACAGAAGATAAGCCCCTGGATTCGTCTGTAAGAGAATTTCTAGATCAGGTTAACTGAGGTGAGAAAATCCAGTCTAACTGTGTCTTGGACTGAATTTGAAAAAAAAAAAAAAGACCTGAGTGCTAGCACTCATCACTCACGGATTCCTGATTATGGACACTGACTTCCTCATGGTCCTTCTGCTGTGACCTCCCCAAAATGATGAAAGACTCCCAGCCAAAATAAGGTCTCCTTCAGTGAGTTGCATTTGGCATGTATTTTGCTATAGCCATGAGGAAAAGTAACCAGTACAGTAGGGAAGATGGGCTGGCAGGGGTACAAGGCAGCTGGCCACTGTGCATCCATCCCCAAGAAGCAGATAGTGAATAGGAAATGAACCAGGCTATAAAACTTAAAGGCCCACCCACAGTGACCCACTTTCTCCAGTGAAGCTTGGTCTCTTAGAGGTTGTATAACCTCGACCTTCGGCAACAGCACCATCAGCCGGGGACCACGCGTTCCAAAGTCAGCGCCTGTGGAGGCCATTTCACAGGTGAACTGTAACAGGTGATCCCACAAGTTCCCTGCATTCCAGAAGAGAAGAGTGTGATCGGGGACCAGGCTCATGAAAAAAACAAAAACAAAAAGCAGAACCTGGGCAACTATACTAGATTGTGTCAGGTTGTATGTGACACAGAACGGTCTTGAACGAGTTTAGGAAGCGTACTGCTTACAGAACCCACTCAGTTTCAGGACAGACAGGAGAAGACAAGCCTTGGGGACAGTTGGCAGCGGGAACTTCCCATGGGCTCAGGTTCCTATCTCTACTTCTACGCTGGCCTTTCATCGCCCCTCATCATCGTGTTGTGGCAGTGACTCACTATTGCAAACCCTTTGCTGTTAAGTCCGTATTTCCCACAAAGGATAGGGACCAACAGAAGCTTCAGTTAAAACAATTCCCAGAATTCTCTGACAAACCTAGGGGTCGAAGGGCAGATCTGAAGTGTGGCTCTAGGCAAGGTGTTGGCGGAGACCACTTGTTCATTCCCGGTTGCCCAGACCCAAAATAATTACTCAGAATCTATATTATTTACAACACTGCTTGACCTATTAGCTTATGCATATTTCTACCTAACTCTTACATCTTAAATCAACCTACTTCTATTATTTTATATTTTACCAGAGGGTCATGGCCTACCAGCAAAATTCTCTCGCAACTCACATCTTTCTCCTCTGACTGCTTCATGGTGTTTCATTGACTCCTCCTACTCTCTCTCTATGTCTCTTCCAGCCTGGCTATGTTCTTTTAAGCCATTGGCTGAAAGCAGCTTCCTTGTTAACCAATAAGAGCAACACATATACAAAAGGACTTCCCACACCAGGAAGGCTCTCATCAAAATGTGGCATCTCTTTTTTGTCTGTTGGTTTGGTTTTTGAGACAGAGTTTCCCTGTAGCTTTGGAGCCTGCCCAGAAACTTGCTCTTGTAGACCAGGATGGCCTCAAACTCACAAAGATCCTCTTGTCTCTGCCTCCCGAGTGCTTGGATTAAAGGCTTATGCCACCACCACTTGGCTAAAATACAGCATCATTTCCCATGGGCATAGGAATGAGGTGTGGATGCCAATGGTGGGAGAGTTCCCAGCTGCTGAGATGCGTTCCTTATGGCATTGTGGGTGTCATGTTGGACATCTCAGCACTCACAGGAGAATGGGAAATGGGTTGATTATCCTAAGAAAGCAGCAAAATGTGAGTTTGGCTTTGAAACACAGGTAGTGATTCTTCGAGTGAATGGCGGTGCCAGGGATCTCAGATCAGTCTAAAATCATATCTAGAGAGTTGGGTCAGGCCAGAACATTAAAGTGCCTGTAGTTCATCTTTTGTCTTGGAGACAAATACCAAAATGTGTATCTTTGAAAACTGTTTTTAGCCCCTAAGAGTCCTTTTACATTGTTTCTAAGATAAGAAAAGAAAACCACATGTTACTATTCTACTTAATCAGAATGTAAAAGTTTTCTTAAAACTCTGGCCTCTTAAAATGATTGTTTTAATTATTCTTAAATACCATGTTTTGGTGTGTGTGTGTGTGGGCATGTGTATATGACTGCAGTGCCCAGGAATCCAGAAGAGGGTACCGGAGTTCCTGAAGCTGGAGTTACAGGCAATTGTGAGCAGCTCACAGTGGGTGCTGGGAAACGAACTCTGGTGCTCAGTCAGAGTAATACACCCTTTTAACTGGTGAGCAATCTTCCCATACTCCAAAATGCTCATCTTTTGATAGCAGGTTCATGCATGTATGTTTTTTAAAGCATGAGCGAAATTTTATTCAAGTTGCTAGTTGCATTTCCTCTAAACTCCGAAATGTCAGCGTGTATGGTTAGACACGTGAGGTGGGCTTTCACATCAGTGGAGGAGGGACAAGGAGGAGCTATGGCGGGAAGGAATGACTAGATGGAAGGCAGGGGCTAGGGTGAGAAGAGAGAAAGGCTGGTGAAAGTCCAGCCCAGCTTTACAATGGAAGTGAGCACCACTTACTGGAAGAAAAACTTCTAGAAAAAGACAAAAAATGACTTTAAGGATGATCATAAAGATGATTCCAGTACCTTGTGGAGCTTCAAAATTGATTTTGATAGCCAATGACATCAAATTGCTTCTTATTGAGCTTTGGAATTGGGTTCCAATTAAGTCTTTGTTACCTAAGATAACAGAAAGCAGGCCCTCTGCATCTTTTTATGTGACTGACTTCACACTGAGTTCATAGAAAGATTGCCCTGTTGGTTATCTCTAACAATTTAACACACACGTCTTTGAAGAGATAGTAGATGTGCACTTAGGCAAAGCACATTTAGGTGAGCTGATCTTTTCACTAAAAACAATTAAATTTATGGAATCAAGATTCTCTGTAAAGAGCAAGATTATCTTCGCCACCAGTGCAGTAGCCCACAGCCAGTCATCACAGATGTTGCTGGAGATTTATTTCCGCTCTGGGGAAGATCTGCTGCGGACTGAGGCTGGCTTCAGGCTTGTAGCACCAGCTCTCCTGGCTTGCTCCATATCAGGCTTTTGTTTTGGTACGCATGACTAAGATTTTGGCTGAAGAAGCCAAACATAAGTTTCAATCCAATTTAGTTCCTGCTTCAAGCTGTTCTCCTTATTTGTTGAAGAATTTCAGACTGATTTCTCCCCCCCTCCACACTTATTCTGATCGTTCATCCTTCATGTATTTCGTGAACAATAGGAACCCAGGGTTTTGAGTTTGATTTGTCCCATGCGCTGTTAAAGACTGGTCTGTGCTGGTTCAACCGTTCTCAGCAGGAACAAGTTAGAGGGCTGATATTTCAAAGGAACAAGAGTTTTATGCTGGGGAACCACATGCAACCAAGCAATGTTCCTAGTCTAGATGAACTAAAAGTCATTTAGACTCTGCTTGTCAGCTTCAAGGAAAGGCTCCTGCTCCCACTGTTGATACTTCTGGTAACTTCAAGGCTTTGTAAAAGTCCTTAGATTGGTCTACGCTTCGCTTTGCAGAAGCAGAACAGACTGCTAGAATCTCAGTATATGGCCTTGGTTCCATCCCCAGCATTGCAGAAAGCAAAAACGACAGCACACACCTATAATCCTAGGACCTGGGAGGTGGAGACCAGACCATCAGAAGTTCTAAGTTATCCTCGGCTACAGAAGTTGGAGGCCAGTCTGGGATTCAGGAGACCTTATCTCAGAAACATCTTTTTCCCCCACAAGCAAAAATTTGATTATGTATTAAATTTATTAATCTATTTTTGGAGAATCATAGAATCATGCAGCTGAGAAACAAACACAACCCTTTGGAGGCAGTTCTGTCCCCACTGATTAAATGGCTTTCTCAGCATTCTCAGCAGTCCTCATGACAATGTGCATATGAACTTTAACTTATTTAGACTTGACAAAAGTCACCCAACTAGTGAGTCACAAGTCAGAGACGTCAACACAAACATGCCACCTTTCCTATAAATTCCCATTAAGAAGAGTTATGTATTTTTCAATTATTTTGACAAAGACCCATAATAACAGACTAAGAAAATGTTAGTCTGCTAATAGATCTAGAAATGACCTCATCCAAAGGCTTCATTTTCAGGTTTGAAGGCTAACCTGGAGAGCTGGCCTTCAGCTGGCCACAGCCAGGGTCAGCCTTGTGGCCTCCACATGACAGCTCTCATCAAGACCCTTCCACTTGTTTGTGCCTGAATTCTAAATGTTCCCAGGTTTCAGACAGCATGTGGATCCAGAGAGAGAGAGAAAGAGAGAGAGAGAGAGAGAGAGAGAGAGAGAGAGAGAGACAGACAGACAGACAGAAAGACAGAGATAGATAGAGAGATTATAAAAGGATGGGTTTACTCCCTAGACTAAGAGTCTTCAGCTTTGAAACCAAGCTCTTTCTAAATGTCCCGTCTTTTAAGGAAGCATGGGATGTTACAGCAGTCAAAAAGAGGATCCTGCCAATGGGCAAGATCTCCAGAGGTCCCAGACTGCAGGAGAGAACTGAGACAGAGAAAGCAGGAGAGTGTTGAAGGAGACCACTAGTTATTTCCTGGCCACTTAGCCCCGACATAATCACATAGAAAGTATATTAATTAAACCAATGCTTGGCTCATTAGCTCTAGGTTCTTATTGGCTAACTCTTACATCTTAATTGAACCCATCTCCATTAATCTGTGCATCACCACGAGGTTGTGGCCTACCAGCAAAGTTTCAGCACATCTGTCTCCAGCAGCAGCTCCATGGCTTCTCCCAACTCCACCTTCCTTTTCCCAGCTTTCAGTTTAGTTTCCCCCACCTACCTAAGTTCTGCCCTATCAACAGGCCAAGGCAGTTTCTTTATTCACCAATGGTATTCACAGCATACAGAGGGGGAATCCCACACCATGAGAATAAATAAGAGAGCAAGCAAGAGGGAAAAGCCCTTTGCTTTCTTGGTGGGACGATCTCATATTACTGGGTTGGGAATGTAATTCTAGATTGCCAGAAGCCATGTTCACGTGTGATGGAGACTCTTTGGTGGGAAGTACGGGTGACTTTGAACTCTGTTAGGGGTCTTTCTCCACTTCAGGTGCTCCTAGGGTCTTTTTACTCCCCTCGTTGGTGACTTAGAAGGAGTACAGACAAACAGCAGGACAGACTACAGCACAGGAAGCCATGGACACACCGATGACTTCTGTCAGTAGTTGTTAAGAAATACACACAACAGACACCTTTTCTGACTTTATAAAGCTTATATGGTAAGGCACATACGAATGTGTGTGAATGTATGTGTGTGTGTGTGGGGGTGGGTGTGTGCGATCACACGCGTGCGTGCACAAGCATGTATGTGTCGAGAGCCACGTGATGCCACGCCTTACAGGTGGCGCTGATTCCCGCCTTTCACCTTTCCATCGGTGAGTGCTCTCAGATGTCTAACAACTCCACATATGGCTAACGCTAAGATCTGGCTTGCTTCCGGCGTTTCTGGACCTATCTGCGTCTCCCATGTGGCTTGCTGGGGTTGGCTACCCAGAGGTTATTTAAGCTGCAGACTGGCTTTTCCCGGGGCGAGAGGTTGCGAGAGGTAAGGAAAGGATGAGAAGATTATTTTAAAGGGGCATGAATAAACCGCAGTTAAGAAGAGTCCGGTGTTACGTCTTCATTGCTGATAAGGCGGACGCGACATGTATGCATGTGTGTGTGCGTGCACGTGCATGTGCAAATAGAAAACATTGTTGGATCATGGATACTTTCTGAGATGCCATCTCCTCACACTGATGAACACCCTTGCGCAGACTGTTGGCTTTTGTCCTCACTCCGTTTTCAGTGAGTGTGGAGGGCTGAGTCAGATTCTGGAAGATGTTGGCGCCCCTAACGAATCAAAGGCTTTGTACTTAAATGGATATTAAAAAAAAAAAAGAAGTTTTCAAAGGTCACTATAGCCACAGGAGTGCTGTGTTTGGCACACGCACCATGCTGTTGCTGTTTGCATGAACATTAATCCTGCAGATGGGTGAGATCTCCCAGGGTTCCAGACTGGATGAGAGAACAGAGACACGTGGCCGGAGAGTCAAAAACCAAATGGGAAAGAGGAAAAAGCACTTCGTTTTCTTCTGCCTGGAAAATAAATATGCAGGACATTTTAAAATCAATGACAGATGCAGACTATTTTTACAGTTAATAGCCATGGAGATAGTTGAAAAAACAAATAAACAAACAGAACCAAATTGCATCTGGAAACATTTTCAGTAAAGGCTCAGGGAAGATCGGATTGGATGCTACATCCGGAGAACTGGGTGAGAATGGCTCTAAAGCTCAGGATGAGATATTTTTGTTTTGCAGTGTGTCTAGAAATAAAATACTAGTATGAAGGCTGTTCCACAATGCCCCTGGAACCTAGACTCCCCTGACTTGGAGCTCCACCACACATAAGAACGCCTGGTAGCCCCGAAGGCTGCTGGGTAGCTCTAGCATATCTGCTTCCAGGCAGTGGAAGAAAAGAGCTGAGCTGACCACTGTCCCTTAAGAACATGTGGCACAGGTTGTGAATATCACTTGAGTTCATATCCAGAAGTCAGACAAATGGCTGCAGCTGGCTCCAGGAAAGCTAGGAAGTGAGAATATTGCAGATGGCTTGGTGCCATAACTGTAGAAAATCACAGAACAGGGCTGGGACGGCTATTAGATTTCAACCATAGATGACTATCACTGCTGTCTCCCTGAACCTTTGTAAGTCTATAATTTTAAATCCAGTACCAGCATGTCTTCAATGGGACCTCTTCTTTCCCTTCTGAATTGCACACACACCTCTTAGTGCCAGGGTTGTGGGTGCAAACTGAGGCTGTTGGGAGAAGAGGTAAGGAAGCCAAGTGGGTTTGATCTTGGCTGGCTCCGCTGAAGTGCCACAGTCATGCTGTGGGATCTCACCAAGGCCCATGTGCCTCACGGTGAGAAATCCACAGTCGCAAAACAACTCCCCCTGGCAGTGGAGCGTGTGGCATGGAGGCCAGATTAACTGTGAACCTCAAAACAGTTGGGACCACAGTCCCTGATTCATGACCTCCTGAGGTTTGTTTCTTCTGGAGTTTTAATAGGTGTCTTTAGCCCAGCAGGGGAGACTTGGCAAACCTATAGCTCCCTTCTTCCAGAAGCTTCCTGATCATTTTCCAATGGGAAAATAATCTTTAGCTGTATCGTGAACCAAACTGCTTTGCCATGCTCTGAACACTGAATCTCAGCAATGAACACTTAGGCTTGCAAACAGGGCACAGAGCCGTCTCTTGAAATGGTTAGCAGGTGGCAGGGCCGACGGCAAGAATTCGCGTAGCTCTTCGGAAAACTTCAGTGGACTTAGGCACGCTGGGAAAATGTGAGTCAAAACAGAGGCATGCCCAAGCTTTCATAGTAGCATGTTGAGGTAATTTCCCCCTATGATTCTGTTTGTGGGTTAAAGAAAAGGCCATGTCTTCAGTAGCCCGTGGAGAAGATACTTTGCACAGACAACCACTCTTCAATCTAAATATTCATTATATTAGGGCTCCTCCCTATTCTTCAGTTACTGTTTCTCATTTTTTTTCCTCCATGTGCTTTAAGCATGATCTGTATATTCCACTCAAAGAGTAGGGGAAATACAGAGAAGGGGGAAAGAGTGACAGAAACACCCAGGTCACAGGATAGACCTGTTGTGAAATGGTTGTGAGTTGGGTGGGACCTGAACACTTGTTCCTGCCTTTACCTCAAAGACATTCTGTTACCTTCTGTTTTCAGGACACAGATTGTGACTTAAGATTGCCACCAGCTTTTCTTTTACACGGAAGATCAGGGGAGAAAGCGTTAGCTCTCAGGGGTTGGACAGTCTTCTGAGGTTGGAAAAGTGTCCCCATCTCTTTGCAAGCTGCCTTCCCTGTCCTTCGCAGCTACCGCTGTTGCAACTGTTTCCAGAGTCAGACGCTAGATTCCATGCTTGTTTTACAGCCTGTAACAGAGAAGAAAAGGACAAATGACAAAGATGCCTGGGGTCAAGTGGAAATGTACTACCTGTCTCCTAAACTTCCCCTTACCTGGAAGAAACACCCTGAGAAACAAAAGCACAAGGTGGTTACTGTTTCCGGGGACTCCATGCCGCACAGAATGTGAGCAAGTGTGTGTGACTCTGCACCTGAGATACGTCCTCCTCCTTGGGTCTCTCGGGACATGACTTTCTCAGCAGTGCAGGGCAGACCCTGCTGTCTGCACATTTTCAGGGGACAAGGTTCATCTGGTCCTTAATCTGTGGCTGGTTGCAGCTGAGCACAGCTGGCCACAGCTGTGTGAGAGCTGTCTGAGAAAGCCACCGATCATGGAGAGTGTTTACTCTTTGCAAGTGGGGGAGAGGGCTTGATACCAGGCTCAGCTAGCCCCTGGCTCCTGGGAACTTTCTCTCTGCAGCATGCTGGTCACCGAGGGAGCCACAGCGAAAGGAGACCATGCCCTGCAGTGACGTGGCTACAGCTGAGCCTCAACCTCTCCGTACTCAAAGATGAGTGCGTGGGACCCACTCTCACTGAGGGCTTCCACCGCAGCTTCTCCTTGGAGCCGTCTCAGTAGGGCCGTCACATCTTCGTTTGTTTTGGAGTCAATTGTGAACTGGTTAGAAACTGTGGTTGATTGCGAAAGTTGTCTGTTGTCGAGAAGTGCATCTCCTTACGGTACGTGTGCGCACACGTGCACAGGTGAGAATAAGGCTTATAGCAGTGCCTTCTCTCCTTCCACCGTGTGGGTCCTGGGAATTGAATTCAGGCTGTTGTAGGCTTGGTGCTGGCACCTTTACCCATGGAGTCATCTCAGAGATCCTACTATAGCACATTAAGCTTAAGCCTGATTACCACAGTGCCTGGCTCCTGTGGATCCAAGACCAGGAAATCCATTGCCGTGAGACTTGGGAAGCTGGGAAACTCATTACTGTCTGAACTTACAATGTTTAATCACACCAAGATCATCACAAAACTTCATGCTTAGTGAACACAGTCAATGGCCTCTGGTAACTGGGTATGGCAAAGATCTAGCAGTCACAGCTACCATTTATTACAGACAAACTACGTGCCTGGTGCTGTTAGGCAGACATGTTGCATTCTTCTTTCTTTTGAATCTTTGTCTTATAAAACAATGCTCAAGATGGCCCCTTGCTGGAGTTTATTCATATAATGTATGCAGTACCTTCTGTATGTTTGTACCAACTTATTTCTCATGAAGAAATCTTAACTTCCTGGCACAAATTTCAGTTTCATATAACATTGTCTACTATGGGTCAAGCATGTTTTTTTCCTTATGAAGCGGAAAGAAAGGTAAAGATAGTTTTGTCTTTCCTTTTTTCTCAAAGTCCAGCTGCAAAGAGCGAGACATCTGTTTAGAGCCCTTGGCAGGAGAATGTCAGCAGCTAAGGCCTCATCGCCAAGGGGCAGAGCTTCCTGTCCACATTTTCTTCTTTCTACATAGCCCACAGACTTGATTCTCTCAACATAACACTTCTGTTTTGTCATTAAAACTATGCCAGTTGATCTGACTTAGACCTTTCAAGCTTGACTTTGCATTTTCCACCATGTTCAAACTCTCCTGGCCTAGAAGACAAACGCAGTTGTAAGTAACAAATGCCAGAATATTTAGCACAGGTGGGCCTGTAAGGATGTCACCCAGAGTCTCACATCTGTAATTAGTACCTCAAGTTACTTAATTTGATCGTTCTGTGGCCAGATGGTTGACATAAACAATGTAAAAGAGAAATGAATTATTTTCTTCGTTTCACAGTGGGGAGAAGGTGGCAGGATTCTCTCCCTTTACCTTCACGCTGGTCCCAGGAATTGAACTCAGTCTCCAGGCCTGTGTCAAAAGCACCTTTAACTGCCAAGCCATCTCATTGTGTCCCACATGGTCACATGATTTGAGAGCGCCTGAGAATGTGATTCCACCAAGATTTACTTTCTGTTTCATTTTTTTTTATTTGTTAAAAGAAAACATCACATTTCTAATCAGAACATTAAATGGCAATCACTTCTACACTTCTACACTTCTACACTTTGGCATGTTCCCTATCTGTCATGTAATTTGGAAGCCAGCAGTAGCAAGTCACTGTGACTTTGTTGCATTTCTTTTTGATGTTGAATGTCTTTTGATTGACTCACTGGCTCCTTTGTTTGGATCCATGAGCCATTTGCAAAATGGGCTACTGAGATACTTGGTGTTGAGCGTTAGGAGAGCCGCTTCTCTTGGGAGAGTGGTCCTGTGTCACATGTCATGTCTAAGTTGTATTTCCTGGATGGCAGGCTGCCTCTCTGCTTCTTCCTTTCCTTTTTGAGAAGAAGCTTTTGGCTCTGATATGGTCCCACTTATTATTTCTGCAACTGTTCATTGTAAGAAACTTTCAAAACTTTAGAATTGTCAGAGACAACTCGCTGCCTGGACAGTTACCCAAAGTTCTTCTGTAATGTTGGGGCATCCATCTTCCGCCTACAGGCCAATAGTATCCAGCATACTTTTCCATGAAGAGCAAATCTGAAGATCTGTTCTGCAAAGTTTATCAGTTGCTTTCTTATGTGTCCTGCAGAATGTCTGGCAGTTTCTTCTGTGAAGTGGAACCCTGAAGAACCATCCAATGTTTTGGAAAGTTCAGCAGTCACTTTTCTGTAGATCCTGCAAGCCCAGTTCATATAGCATACCATCAAGTAGTCCAGGAAAGAGCATTTCTTACCCAAATGGCTAGTCTTGTCACATTGAAGGCAAATTCCGTAACGAGTTTTATTTTTAATGCCCATCAACCTCTCTGAAGTAATTGGAGCTGTCAGAAGCAAATGTGTCTCGTCATGAATAATGCTAAATTAACAAAATATGTTAAGTGCCTCATTCTTTGGTCATATTTAGGTCTTTGAAAAGTTGGAAGAATGCCTATCTATCTATCTATCTATCTATCTATCTATCTATCTATCTATCTATCTATCTATATCTGAGCATCTAGAAAACCTAACTAACATGACTATAAGTTTGACTATTATAAATGATTATCTATCAATCTATACTACTTAACTATGAATTACATTTTTAAATGAGCTGCACAACCACAATACCTTAAACAAGAGTAGAAATACATATACATAGTATACATACATAGTGTAACAGAATCAACCTTAAATTTGCATCAATAGACCAAGGTCCATACCAATGCTATGTATTCTTCTCTATGTCATTTCCCTCTTTAAATGAAAGCAAACATTTATAAGCAATCATTTTGGAAATTTGTGTGTAGTTTTTTCCAAATTGCTTCCTGCTGTTTGTTGGGCAAAGTGTTTTTAGGGTTCATGGAGACCTTTTGGGGGGTCTTGTTTCATCAAACCACATTAGCCTGGAAGAAATCCACAGGTTCTCATCTTGTATGGAACCTCTTTTCCAAAGTAACATATCCTTAGATTTAAATTTTGAAGTCAAGATACCTTTATGTTGGTTTAACTTAGCAGTCCCCAGAATCAAATGTCTATCTACAGTCAAAAAATTCAAAGAAAACAATAATATACATAATCCAGACTCTTTGTATATTTCTCATCTTCATGTGGTTTTTTTCTCTATTGCTTTTTAGTATTCATTTTTATTATCTTTACTTCTTTAATCTATGACTGTCTGTGCTTCTTTTTATAACTGTCTATACTCTTTTTTTTCTCTCTCTCTCTGGAGCCTATGTATATTTTTAAACAAACCGTGACCTGTTTAAAGGTTTATTTTTGTCTGAATCTGTCTTTATTGCACATCTGTAATCATTTTCTGACCAGGGGTGCTTTTTTAATGCTAAGTAGGCATGGCTAGGACCAACTCCATGGCCCTGTTTGCTCTACCCAGTCCAACATGGCAAAGGCATGCTCACTGCCTTTGTGAGCCAGCTCACTGCCCCAACTCCAGGGACGCAGAGAGTCTTGTTGCTGTTAAGTAATTTGTAGCATGATGCTCACAAACCCCATATAAGTGCAGGACCTTCTAAAAGAGCCAGAGTTCATGCTACCAGCATGAACCAGGAAGCTGTCTTTCAAAGAAGCTGTACAGCTTTTGCTGCTAATGCTGAGTCAGGAAGCCTTCTCTTAAAGGAATGCAAACAGAGCCCACCTGAGAAAATGCTGCTACCAAAAAGCCTTGCTTAAGTCTTGTTTTGTTTTGTTTTTGGTGTGTGTGTGTGTGTGTCTAGAATTCCTTCCCAAGCTCTCTCAGGTTTTATTTGAATGAGTTTGACCCACATTGGTGTGCCATTATGTAAATGGAGACTACTTGTTCATTTTCTGGCTACCCAGACCCAAATAATCACATGAAAACTATATTATTACAACACACCTTGGCATATTAGCTCAGGCTTATTAACTAACTCTTATATCTTAAATTAACCCATCTCTATTGATATGTGTATCAGCATGAGGCTGTCTGTGGCTTACTGGTAAGGATCTGGTGTCTGTCTCCTTTAGCAGTGACATGGCATCTCCCTGACTCTGCCTACTCTCTGTCTCTTCCAGCCTGGCTATATACTGCTCTGCTATAGACTGAAACAGTTTTATTAACCAATGGTAATAAAACATATTGATAGCATACAGAGGGGAATCCTACATCAAAAGTCTTATTAATTTTGTTTACCTTACCTAAGCCCACTCTTAATTTTGTTGATTTTTTTCTATTCTTCAGGTTATTGATGGTCTAATCATTTTTTTTTTCCTTCTGCTAATTCTGGGTAGAGCTTGTTCTGCTTTTTGAAGTCTCTTATAATGTAAAGTTAGATTGTTGTTATGAATTATTCTTTCTCTAAATTAATTTGTAGCCATACAGAAGAATGGGTTTTGCTTTGATCTTTATGTACGCACTCATCATTGCTGTATTCCTGCATCCTTCCCTGCTTCCCTTTCTGGTCTCCTACATGGACCACAATAGCCACTCTCTTCGATTTCATGTTTTTTCATTTTATATATATATATATATATATATATATATATATATATATATATATATATCCCTTCACAGCCCTTCAGACCGCTTTCTTCTCTTACATGCCCGTGTTCATTCCCTAAACACAGAAGCATACACACATATGTCTAGCTTCTATCATTTCACACACCGACCTTCAGTTCCTTTTGAATTTTTCTCTTTGGTGCTGCAAACTTCCCTCTCATTACTGATATTGCCATAATTCTTAGAGCACATAATTCTCAGAAATTCTCTAATGCCCATCTGACTTGAACATTTGTCCATTGGTTCTTCAAAAGCACAATGTTAAACTCTAAACTTTCTGAGTTTTCCAGTTTTTATCACATTACTGATTTCTAGATGGATGCACCTGTGTCCAAAGAAGATTTTAATCTTGGATTAGTTAAGATAAAAAATCACAAAGAGAGACCATGCCCATGATAAGAATATCTGTTTTCTTTGCTATACATTTTGCCTTCCTACAAACAGCATGCTCTTCTCCCCTTTTCTCCCTCTTGCCCTTGTTAGGACTGATTTTATGCCTTCTTGTTGCTCCCCTGTTGAAGGCATTTGCCCATACAGAATGAGGCAGAACTGTGCACCCACGGAGACATACAGTTGTTTCTTTATATCCTCCTTTCCAGATGTTTAACTTTATCTCATGTTTGTTCTGGAAACAATGGGAATTTTCTAAGTAAACATGTGGAAAGGCAGAACAAATACACAATGTAATTGTTTACTAAAATAACCTAAGGGGTTTTCATTTTAGGGTAGTAGGGAGCTCTTGCTCAGAAAATATAAACTATATACCTTTGAAAAATGAGTTTTACACTCATCTATACTGAGCTTAGAACAAGTGTCAAAACAATAATGGTAATCTACAAACATAGTAGAAGCTTCTTTCACAGAGATGTCCAAGAAAATCAATGTAAAACTGATATATAGGCCAAAAGGTACAGAAAGAGAAGACCGGGACTGGGTGATCAATGATCAATTGATGACTGAAGAAGTAGAAGTGATGAGTGCAGTGTGAGCTGAGACAGCTCCATTGCCACACAACAATGACCTTGACCTTTTTTGTCTGTTATATAGAAATTCAAACCACAGTGGATCACACTTTATATGAAATGAAAATGTAAGCTTATAAAAGAGAGCATAAATAAGATCTCTCTGACTTTGGGCTGTACAAAGATTTCTTAGAGACAACATCAAAGGAAATCCCTATAAAAGAAAATATCGATAAATTGATATCCATCAAGATTAAATGCTTAATCTCTTCAAAAGAAGCAAAAGAAGAATGGTTAAGAAATACTTGCAAACGCACAACTGCTAAAACAAAACCAAAACAAAAGCAACAATCCTGTGTGCTGAAGAAGGATCCATAGACACTTAATATGTAAATAAGTGTCTCGGTTACACAGGGAGTATTTTGCAGGGCAGACATGGAGAGCAGGTGAGTGGTTACTGCCATTAGGGATGTGAAAATGCAAAGGCAGTGAGCAGGGGCTGCTGGACAGCGGTGGCTCACACCTTTACTCCCAGCTCTCGGGAGGCAGAGGCAGACATACCTCCGAGTTAGGCCAGCCTGCTCTATAGAACAAGTTCCAGAATAACCAGGGTTATACAGAGAAACCCTGTCTTGAAAAACCAAACACCAAACCAAACCACATCAAAAACAAGCAATACCCAGGTGCTGCGTGGACCACAGTTCGAATCTGGAATAATAGCTACTTGGAAACAGCTCTTTGGTGTCTGATGACATGGGCTAGTCCTGACATACAGCCCTGCAGCTGGAGAAGCAGGTGTCTCTTGGAATGCACTCTGAGCAGTTCACCCAGGGAAGTTTATAGCTTTGTCAAGTATGACACCGTGCCTGGAGTACTAGGCTAGCTGGCCTGGTGTCGGTGAAAAAGTATTGTCTCGTGTTCATTTTGTAAGGAAGCCTTCTCATGGACCACATGGTCACTTGGAAGCTATCAGTGTTCTCTGGGATTAAAATTAATTCATCGATTGATTGTTTGAGATAGGGTCTCACTATGTAGCCCTGGCTGGCCTGGAATTCACGACATAGTTTAAGCTGACCTCAAACTCACAAAGACCCAACTGCCTTTGCCTCTGAAGAGTTAGTATAAAAAGCCTGCATCAAGGGTCTCTAGCCCTGGGCCCTACCATGGGACTGGCAGGAACAGGACTCAACCAGGGCTTGGGGACACTAGTTCCGGGCCATGATGTGCAACAGCTCCTGACCATGCTATGAGACCGGTGGGAGCAAGTCTCAACCAAGTGCCACCCAGCACCTATGGCACCATGTAACATGGGGGGGATGTTTGTTTGGGGTTTTTCTGTCCTGCTCGCCCCCCCCCCCAGCTGTTTAGTCCCAGAGAAAATCACACACAGGACTCCGTAAGTTATAAAGCTGATTGGCCCGTTAGGTCAGGCTTCTTACTGGCTAACTTTCACATCTTGATTAACCCATTTTTCTGATCTATGTTAGCCATGTGGCTCAGTACCCTTTTCAGTGGGCAGCTCACATCCTGCTGCTTCGGTGGTCTGGGCAGGAGTGGGAGTAATCAACTTCCTCCTCCCCAGAATTTTCCTACTCTCCTTGCATCATTTCCACTTCCTGTCTGGTTTTCCCGCCTACACCTCCTGCCTGGCCAATCAATGTTTATTTAAAACATGATTGACAGAATACAGACAATTCTCCGGCACCAACACCAGGCAGTAAGACATCATACTTACTGGCATAGAGTAGAGGGGAGTGGAAGAGAGAGAAGTGGGCTAAAGAGAAAGGCAGATCTGAAGAGGTGACGGTGGTGAGAAACAGGCTATGAATGGCCTGCTAGCCACCTGTGTCCTGAGTCCAGGGTCATTTCCAAGACTGGGCTACTTGCCAAGGGCCAGTCTTGATTCGAGTCCTCGAAGAAGCTTAGGGTGTATGAGGTGTTGCCTGTGGCTCCTGTCACCACTGAGGGCCATGCAGAGGCCTGTGATCTGGTCCGCCACCTGGGTCCAGGCTGGTGTCCCAGGGCCATACTGCCCTTGGGACTGTGCTGATCTGAGTGTCCTGCCCTGCCACCTGGAGCCATGGTGACATCTGAATCTGTGGTCCTGCCACAGCCAGTGACCATGTTGACGCCCTGGTTGTACCATGGGCCACAGGGATGCCCAGGGTCTGGACCACAATCTGTGGCCTTGTTGGTGTATGAAGGCTGCGCGACAGCCAGGGCTAGGCTAAATTGAGTAGCCAGCACTGTCACCTGGGGACATGGTGTTGCCGGAGGGCCATGTGTGGGTTCTGAGTTGTTGTCCATGGTTCCTGATGCCGTTGAAGGCCACGCAGATGGCAGAGGTCTAGGCAGCTACCTGGGGCCACGTTGGTGTCCAAGGGCCACACTGCTGCAGGGACCGTGTAGAACTGGGTGATCTGCATTGCCACCTGGGGCCATGGTGACATCTGAGCCCTGACTGTGGCCTAAGACCAAGTCTGGGTCCATGATCCTGCCACAACCAGGGTCTCTGCTGATGCCCGCGGCCCATGTTACCACGCCTGATTTTATGTGACGATGAAAACTAACGGCAGGATTGTGCATTTGAGGCCAGCCCTCTGCCCACTGAGCCCCAGCCCCAGCCTTACAATGTGAGCAGTCGCTAAACCCTCGAAAAGTCCAGAGCCGCGGCAGAAGGACAGATTAAACCCTCCCCACATCACCATCTCCTACCGTGTTATGAGTATGTTGACTTCTCATTATCTGTTTGAAGTCAAGCATGATCATTAGCTTGTGTTATGAGCAGACGAACGGCGAGGTGGCTGCCTGCCAGGTAGCCTTGTGCACACAGCTCCCTCCCACGCACCCCTACAGCTCTGTGTACTCAGGCTGATTTAGGAAGGGCTGAGCGGTTAATGAGGAAAGGCAGTTGAATGGAGCATGGCCTGGAGGTGATGTTTCGTCTGTCTTCCTTACAGCAGATGTGTATTTATGCAAATTCCAAGAAACTAAGTGAATATGCAATGCTGTCTGTGACTTAGGGTTGTTTATATAGTTGAGGAATTTCGATGGGAGGCAGCCCAGTCATGTCCTGTCTTGGTTCACACACCTGCTATTCTAGCTGAAAACACAGCGCAGGATTGCACCGTTTTCTCCCTCCTCATCTTTGGACAGCTAATGCTGGCTGTTGCTACTCTTTGAGAGGCACATGCTACCATCTGATAGGTAGCTCTTGCTTTTTTTTATTTTTGCTAAGTAGAAGCAAAAGAAACAAAAAAGAGGAAGTTCTGTTGAACGATGGCTTACATTTTTTTACTTTAGTGTACACTTGGTACATTTTAACTTCAACTTTCCAAACTTTTTTTTATTTCTGTAGATTCATAGTTTCTTATACTTCAGATATTCACTTACCATGGACATGTGAGGGCCTCTAGGTCCCTTGGTTTATGAGACCAACAGGTGGCTCTGCAGCCAGCTCCTGCCTCACGGGGTGCTTGCCGCGTAGACCACAGCAATCGCGTGAGACTGCACACAGAACCACACAATGGAAGGGATTACAGGGTGACAGAAATGTCTGTGCTTTATTTATAGTATCATTGTGAGGAAGAAAAGCTGTAAGTCAGCTTTGCCTGGGTGTGGGCTTGGAATAATGCACTCAGAACACTGTTTGTTCCCTTGACTTTGCCTTGCTAAAGCTTCCGTGTCTCCTGTGGCTTATTACTTCACAATGTTTGGACAAACATCAATTACCATGCACCAAAATGCTTCCAGTTGTGTCCCGCTAGGAATGGCAGAGACCAGAAAGACCCAAGAGGCCTGGAAACAGGGGATAAAGAGTCCCAGAGGCCAAGGAGACAGGCGGCAGAGGTGTGCTGCACGCTCTGGTTGGAAATATTGGTCTCCTTCTTAAGGACCAACTCTTTGAAAACTTTAGCTATCATAAAGAGTTTTTACTTTAAACCTAGGAACTTAGCTTTTGAACTAAGACAACCCGTCAAGATGGCACAGTGGGCGGAGAGGCTTGCTGCCAGATCTGATGACCTGAGTTAAGTCTTCAGGACCTTGTGTTGGAAGGAGAGAGCAGACTCAGTTGTCTTCTGACCCCCAACACTCAAGCCTCGCTCCTCTCCCACTCACATACAAACGAGTAAATCAGTGTGTTTTGTTTTCATTAAAGAATAAAGAAAGTAAGAAGAACTTGTGGATCTGGCTGTCCAAATCATAAGCAGCAGAAGTTACAAAATTTTTTTGGTCATTTGAGAACTTTTAAATCTTTTTGAAATTTTCTCAGAGGGTTTAAGACGTCACTAAAAATTATTTATGGAATTAAGATGTTTTTCTTTTATTTTTGAGGTTATAATTACACCAATTCGCCTTTCCCTTCGCCCCTTAGAAAAGCCTCCATATACCCTTTCTTGGTCTCTTTCAAAGTCATGGCCTCTTTTTTCATTAACTGCTGTTACGTGTGTGTGTGTGTGTGTGTGTGTGTGTGTGTGTGTGTGTGTGTGTCCACATACATCTTTCTTAATATAACCTGCTCAGTCTGTCTATTGTTACTTGTATGTATATTTTCAGGGCTGGCCGTTTGGTATTGGATAACCAATCGGTGCGCTCTTCCCTGGGGAGACTATGCCTCCCACTCACTCCTTAATGGGCAGTGGTTCTTTGTATAGGGTTGAGCCCCGCGGTCTTTCCCTCCTCCCGTCCACTTAGCGTGTCTGCGGTTACTGTCCTTGTTTAGCTCATGTTTAGCCGGTCACATTGGTAAGATTCTGATGTTGGTGAGATGCGCGTCGCACAGCAAAGCCCCTGATCCCCTGGCCCTTCCAGTCTTCCACCTTCTCTTCTGCAGTGTTCCCTGAACCTTAGGTGTGGGAGTTGTCCTATAGCTGTCCCCACTGGGGCTGAGCTCTGAAACTCTGCCTTTTGATTGGCTGTGGTTTTCTACCGTGGTCTTACTCTGTTTCAAAGAAAAGTTTGATGAGGGATGAGGACTACACTTATCTGTGGCCTTCTTTGTTTTCTTTTAAAGATTTATTTATTTAACGGATATGTGTGCCACATGCACAGAAGAGCCCATGGAAGCCAAGGAGCAAGCTGAATCCCTGGATCTGGAGTTTCAGGCAGTTCCATGCCATCCAGTGTGGGTCCTGGGACCGAGCTTGGGTCCTCTGAAGAATCAGGAGTCACTCTTCACCCTGAACTACCTTTCCAGCCCCCAAATAAAACTTGTTTTAAACAACATGAAGGATAGATGGATTCTTCAGTGTGAATATTTGTAGTCAATGATGCCCAAGAAAAGCAACAGCAGAGCTGTACCACACTGTGAGCATGTGCTTTTTCTTGCTTTGGAGAGTAGTGTGCTAGGGTGTTACCAACTATGTAGTCAGTGCTATGTGAAGCTGGAATTCATTCATGGCCAAATTCAGAGATGTTTTTGTCACTGATTACCATGACAGCAGAACAGAGGCTCCAAATATCACTCCGTGCATGTTTGTCTGATAGCATCTGTATTTACAAAACCAGCCAATCAGGGTGGAACTAAAATACAACCATTTTCTTAAATGGTCTTTTAAGTCAGACCAAAGGCTGGCTTTTAGGTGAATTTCTTTCATAATTTTTAAACCTAGTTTTGTTTAGAATTTCTACATGAATACTGTAATTGTATCATTTTTGCCCCAGACTCTTCCCCTCTAACTTCTCATATGCTTACCCTACAGCTCCCTCTCAAACTCATGACCTCTTCTTATTTATTGTCATGCAGGTATATATGTAGAAGTATGCTGTGGGATAATTATCTTGTACACTGTAAAGATTTGTCACTTGTATTGGTTTAATAAAATGCTGATTGGCTAGTAGCCAGGCAGGAAGTATTGGTGGGCAACCAGATTAGGAGAATTCTGGGAAGAGAAAAGAGAGAGAGAGATGTAGCTACAAGCCAGATGCAGAGGAAGCAAGATGAGAATGCCTTACTGAGAAAAGGTACCAAGCCACGTGGCTAAACATAGATAAGAATTATGTGTTAAGTTGTAGCTCATTAATAATAATCCTGAGCCAATAGGCCAAACAGTTTATAATTAATATAAGTTTCTGTGTGTTTCTTTGGGACTGAATACTGCAAGACCAGGCAGGACAGAAACTTCTGTCTACAAATTGCACCCAAACATTTAGCAAGAATTTTCAAATAAAACCTGAGAAAGCTTTTAAAAAAGAATTCTAAACAGACAAGAACAGAGTCAAGCCCAACTTCTTGGTAACCATCTTGACTGTGGTAGGCTCTGTTTGCTGGTTGGGAACAGAGACTTGGCTCCTTTAAGAGAGGCTTCCTGACCCAGTGTTAGCAGCAAAAACCTCATAGTTCTTTTAAGAAGTCCTGTTACCAAACACTTAAGTAGTATCTATGAGCTGCCGGTGGCATGCTTCTTGGTGGTGCCATAGACTTAGAAACTTTGCAGAGTTGTGGCAATAGATGTGGCTCCAACCATGAAGCTAGACTCTCAAAAAGCTAAGGAATGGAGTGGAGCCAGTCATCAAAGCTAAAGCTTTAAACCTAGCCTTACCATTTAGCATATTAAAGACTCATGTAGTCAGAAAAAGATAGAGTTAAACAGTAAATACAGAAAAAAAATTCAGAAAAAAACTCTCTAAACATTTACAGTATGTTAAAAATATACATAGACTTGGGAGAGAAGAAAAAGAATAGAGAAAGTCTTTTAAAAAAAGAGTAGTTAGGTGTGGTGGTGCACACCTTTAATCCCAGTTCTTGGGAGGCAGAGGCCAGAGGATCTCTGTGAGTTCGAGACCAGCATGGCCTACAGAGTGAGTTCCAGAATAGTCAAAGATACACAGAGAAATCATGTCTCGAAAAACCAAAAGTTAAGAAATAAAATTAAAAGAAATAAAATTTTTAAAAAGCCATGTAAAGATGGAAAATACAGAGAGAATCTGGATCCTGTATTCTTTTGTGTTGTCTTTGAATTGTTTGACTGCTGAGGAAGGAAGAAGAACTGCTAAAAGACATTTGATTATACATGCTGCTGAATTAATCCAACCTATGTATTTTGAAAATGCCTTGACTTCAAAATTTAAGACAAAAGATATGTTTCTCTGGAGAAGAGGTTTTGCTTTTGTTTTCACAGGAAATTAGAGGCCGTGGATTCATTCTGTGTTAAGAACAATAAGGTTTGGCTAGGGAAGAATGCCTGAAAAATCTCCAGTGGGAACAGATGACCCAGTTGATCCAGTGTTTCAGATCACCTCTCTTGCAGTTTCCTCTGAGTTCTACACTCAGAGCAGCTTCAAGACTGCTGGCTGAGGTGATCCAGCCTCACAGAATACTCCAATCAGCACTTGACAACAATCCTAAATTTTCTTTGAGTCCCCAAAGATTATCAACACCTCTAATCAGCAGGAAGTAGCCTACAAAATTATGTCCACATTCCCCCCAAAAATGGACTTTGGATGTTTGTCTTTGTTTAGTGCGTTAGTTACTAATTGTTATGAATAATGCTCAGAGAAAAAGCTAAACAAAGGAGATTAGATTCAGGGTCTTGGTTTGAAAAGAAAAAGGAGAAATTTTGTGAAATAATGCTCTTGTACACTGTAAATACTTGCTACTCTTATTGCTTTAATAAAAAGCTAATTGACCAGTAGCCAGGCAGAAAGTATTGGTGGCAACCAGACTAGAAGAACTCTGGGAAGAGAAAAGAGAATGACGTAGTTGCAAGCCAGATTCAGAGGAAGCAAGATGAGAATGCCTTGCTGAGAAAGGTGCCAAGTCATATGGCTAAACATAGATAAGAATTCTGTGTTAATTTAAATTGTAAGAGCTAGTTAATGATAAACCTGAGCTAATAGGTCAAACAGTGTGTAATTAATATAAGTTTCTGGGTGTTTTTTTTGGAACTGAATGGCTGCAGGACCAAGTCTTGACACCTAATCTACCTAATCCTACACCCTCACACACTTCCATTTTATACCTACAGATTCTTCTAGATCTTTACCTGCATCTATTCCTATAATCACTAATAGAGACAGAAACTCTTGTCTATAGAAGTATGACCTATTGAGTTCACTTAGTGCTACTCATGTGTGCATGTATTCAGGGTTGACCATTTGGGAATGGATAACCTATCAGGGACTTTCCAGGAGAAGGCTGGTTCTCCCTCGCTTAGCAACCATTAACTGCCTGTATTTCTTAATCGAGGAGTGGGGCTTTGTGAGATTTCCTCAATTCATATTGACATGTCAACTGGTGTTGTCATTATGCAGGTCTTATTTAGGCAACAATGCTGTTGAGATTTTATGGGTTCTAATCTCTGTCATGGACAGATGACACTAGCCCACAGTAGATGTCCTGGTCCTCTGGCACACCCTACCCCCAATGCTCCCTGAACCTTAGGTGTAGGAGTTGTTGGTAGATGTATCAGCTGGGGATGAACACCCACCTCACAGTCAGTTGTTCTCTGCATTTTGATTGGCTGTGGATTTCTGTAATAATCTCCATCTGCTGGAAAATGTAGCTTCCTTGATGGTGGGCGAGAGCTACACTTGCCTGTGGATATAAGGATAGGTATGTAGATGGCAGCTGAGAATTAGACGGCTTTAGGGATAGGGCAGTAATAGGTTTTCCTCTAGGGTTTGTGATCTCACCAGTTTGAGGGAGTTGGCTAGGACTTCAATAGCATTCCCTGCTATCGGGTGAGTCCAGTTAGGTGGCTGTTAGTTATCCCCATTGTAATTGCCTTAGAAATACATTGTAGCATTAAGGAAATTCTAATAAGTGGGATATACTATGGCTTAGTTCACAAAAGCTTTTAGAAGTGCAAGAATCAGTTTTTGTCCCACTAAAGCTAGGTTAATTGAAAGATGCCATCTCTTGTGTTTAAAAAATAATTTATTCATTGGTGTTCTGCCTGTAAGTATGCCTGTGTGAAAGTGTCAGTCTTGGAATTACAAATAGTTGCTAGGTGCCATGTGGGTGCTAGGAATGCTCTTAACCACCGAACCATCTCTCCAGCCCCATCAGATGACATTTCTACTGTTCACAAAAAATAGTGTCCTCTGAAGGGGGAACCATAAACAGGGCTATGCATGTGTGGTTTGTGAATAGTGATGATTAGTCTGATCTTCAAGATACATCTAATTGTGTGGAATGAGCAGAACTCGGTATATTTCATTTTTCAATTGATATTCTCTCTCTCTCTCTCTCTCTCTCTGTGTCTCTGTCTCTTTCTTTCTCACTCTGTGTGTGTGTGTGTGTGAGTGTGTGTGTGTGTGTGTGTGTGTGTGTGTGTGTGTGTATGTCTGAGTGCATTCATGCCACAATGAGTATGTAAAAATGAAGTCAGAAGACAGTTTTTGGAAGTTGGTTCTCTTCTTCTGCCATATAGGTCCTGGGAATTGAACTTGACCCATTAGCCTCAGCAACAAGTATTTTTACTGGCTGAGCTATCTTGCTGGTCATCAACCGATAGTCTGTCATATCAGGAATGGGTGAAGTTAAAGTCACATCCTTTTGGAAGCATAAATTGCTGTCTTAGTTATTATTCTATTGCTGTGAAGGGACATCATGCCCTCGGCAACTCTCATAAAAGAAAGCATTTAGTTGGGACAGTCTTACAGTTCAGAAGTTTAGTCCATTATCATCATAGTGGGAAGCATAGCAGCATGCAGGTAGACATGGTGCTGCAGAGGGAGCATGGAGCTGTCCAGATGAACAGGCAGCAGGAAGAGAGCGCCACTGGGCTTGGCTTGAGCATTTGAAACCTCAAAGCCTACTCCCAGATTTCCTGCAACAAGGCTACACTCGCAACAGGGCCACACCTCCTAATCCCTGTCAAATAGCACACTCCCTACACATTTAACTATGTGAGACTATTGGAGGCATTCCTATTCAAATTACTACAGTTGCCCACTGTGATGGGTGATTGATGTAAAAGTCTCCCATGGTTGCTTGTGTGCCCCACAACTTCTACATCTCAACCCCAGTGACTGGCTTTCTGCTTCCTCCTCATGTATTCACTTGCAGCCAGAGAGGTATCTTCAGCATGGTTTGGAAAGTCAGTCATCCCCTGTTATCTGTGTGGTGGGCATCCCCAGTCATAAAATCATCATGGGGCATTTTCACAGAGTACAACCGATTTATAGCCTGCACCTCCTAATAGGCAAGGGACTGGCTTCTGCTGGAGTGGGAGGAAGGCTCTGATACCTCAGTTTAGCTGGAATCCTGGAGCCTTCTGCCCCTCTTGAGGGCCAGCATGGCCCAAAGGAAGGGAACTTGCATAAATGGAAAATACACAGGACTTGATATTCAAGAGACCTCGTATTTAATGCAGTCTCTATTCTATGTAGTCATATCGTCATGGAAGGGAGAATCTATGCACAGAGCCTCACTTAGAATTTATAGATACCCAACAAAGAGAGAACTGTTGTAGAAAAATAGCCTATTTCGCCATTTTGCTTTAATTGTACACATTTGGCTCTGTTCTATTTAGAAGTACCATGTGGCTTGGCGCCTCTCATTTGGCTAATTGGAGCCATAGAAGCAGACAGGGTGTGGAGGGAGTGAGGATGAGGAAATGGAGAGGAGGTGCTGGCTATGACCAGAGCTAGCTACCTACTCACAGATTCTTATCAGAGCTTTCATCAGGGAAGTGTGTTGGAGACACCCTGCAAGGGATGGTGTTTCTTGCACTTTTGCCTCAACACACTGCATGACAAGGGGTCCATGGTGATCATGACAAACTTGGCAAAATCTTTCCCATGTAGCCTCAAGGAAGATGCCCCCCACCTGGTTCGATTCAATCTAATTTTGGTGAAAACTTATTTGTAAGGATAACGGGCTTCCAATATCTTTCTCCATCAACTTGCTTTGATTGGTTGCCCATCACATGGCTGTGTCACTTTTCGATGCTAAATGAGAAGCATGTGTAAGAAAGCACAGAAACACACGCCAGTCCCCACCACCATGGGTAATGTCCAGCATGAAATGTGGGCTTTCTTGAAGTCGAACACACTACTTTAATTATTACATGCAGTTTGGAAACATGAATATTTATACAATTAGAAACTTGGAAGCCTACCACAGATTCTTTCTGCTTGGACTCTGACACACACATTCTTCTACTGATTCGGTCTACAAATGCAGAGTCTAAGATGGAGGACAGTCTTGTAGCCATTGGTCTTAGAGAAGTGCATAGCAGAATTGGTTCTGAGACATATGCCCATGTGCCAGCTGCGGGATTGTCATTTCATGTCTGTTTGCATGAGTGACACTAGGCCTTTTGTTTCTTGTGTTTGAGCTGCTTGGTTTTGAGTGATTAGAATCAAATCGCTTAGGGAGTTTATGGCTTATTAGAATATTCAAATAGTGTGTTTAAAGTTGCTTGCCAGGGCTTCTTTTAACCTCTTCATTGTTTTTTTTTCATATCTTCCCCTGCTCTAATTTTTCTGTACAAAGATAGGTATTCTTATACATTTTCTAGTTAATTTAACTCATATGGAAATGAAATAAACCTGTCTTTCAAAATTTAACACATGTATATATGCACACACACACACACACACCTGTATTGTTGTCATGAGCTGTTTCAACTCCCATTGGACACATGCACTAACATATCACATGTACCCCATAATACGCACAATTGCCATGTGCTCATAAAAACAAAAACCAACTAAACACATGCCTATAGTCTAATACCACCACCCTACTCCTGCGTATTTACCCCAAAGAAACACAAGTGTGTCTAAAATACCAAGAGAAAAGGGTTTGGCTGGCTTTCACTTTTCAGCTTTCTGGGTGAAGACAGACATTTGATGACTTATTTTTCTTTTTTCTTTTCTTAGTTTTGTTACTTTTACTTGTTCATTCGCTGATGCTAAATTAAATTTACTTGAAATCTTGCCGTATAAGCTGTCAGACTTCGTATTAAGTTTTGTGCTAGGCTGGAAGACTAGTCTCCAGTTGCTGGTGCTGTCCGGGGAGGCCATGGAGCCTTAGTAGGCAAAACCTTGCTAGAGAAAGTACCTCCCTTTGGGGCAGGTTTTGCAGGTTGATAGTTTGACTACACTTTCCATCTCTCCCACTTCCTGTGTGTGGATCAACCGTGGTCTCTTTACTTTCTGACTCTCAAAGTCACACCTCTCCCACCATGATGGACGGTGCCCTCAGAAGCTGTAAGCTGAAAACAAGGCCTTTCTTCCCTGACTTGCTTTCTGCTGGGGCATTTCATCACAGCAATGAGAAGAAACCAACACGGATTGTAGGAGACATGTCTCTGCAGCTGTATCCGCTCCCCAGGGAGTGGGCAGATCATACGGGGCATAGGTTTGTGTGTGTGTGTGTGTTTTGGGGGAGGATCTAAATAGACTCTGTAACCAAAGTTGGAACTGGGAATCTTTTCAATTCTATTGCTCAAATAAAAAACTTACAACATATTTCATCATTCTCATTGCGTCAATGAAAATTAAAAAAAAAAAACCCTAATACATGAGAAATTATATAAACTCTGGTCATTCATCCTCCTAGGGCTGGATTGGTCGAACAAGGGAACACACTTTCCTGGGGAATGACGTCATCACTTATAACAATCAAAGCAGATGCGGCCTTTGGATACCACATCGTGTGTGTGCACGACTTGACAGCATGGAGAGGAAAACCTTGTGCCGGGGCCCAGGACACGAGGGACTGCAGCTCCTCAAGCACCCTGAGCAAAACCGTCTGTTGTCACCAGCGCCTTCCTCTGCCATTGTCATCTCCTGGGAAGAGCTTCAGAAGATGGGGAGAGGACTGGAGAGCTGAGACGCTTGCATCTGGCCGCAGGAGTCGTGTCCTGTTTCCCAGCCTTACAGAGATAATGGAGCTTTGCAGGTGGACTAGCCTGGCCAGCGGGCCCGGGGCTCTGCTTGCCGCTGCCTCCTCAGTGCTGGAATCACAAGGCATACTGCCACACTTGCCTTTTTAAAACGGAACTGTAGAGATCACACTTAAGCTCTCACGCTTGTGTGGCAAGCCCTTCACCAACTGAGCCATTTCCCCAGCCAGGGAATTTTTTTTTTCTTTTTTGGTTAGGGCTTTTGAGGAAAGCCCTGAGCAAAAATGATAGAATATGGGCAGCATGGAGAAATGGGGGGCATCTGATGCCATGTCAGGGGCTTGGGACATGGAGTTGGGGGGACTTTCTTCATCAGATTATCAGAAGCAGGAAGACCCACCCTAAATACGGGTGGCACTTTTGACGGCAGCCAAGGTGAAAGAACATGCAGGAATGACCCTTTGCCTTTTTGCCTGCTTGCCCTCACCCTTGCTGGCAAGTTCATCTTGTCTTGCTGCTCCGGCGTTCTTTCAGCAATAGCAGAACCAGCTTCTTTGGGTTTTGAACATATACTGAAGACCAGGATTTCTCCAGGAATCCTCTAGGCTTTGAGACTTCAGAGATGTCCTGTCTAAATGACTAAGTAACTACTGGGTTCTTAGCCTCTCCAGTGTGAGACAGCCTTTGCTAGGCTACCAGAACCACACCATGTAAGCCAATCTAATAAATCATCTGCATGTATGCATTCTATCAGTGCTGTTCCTTTAGAGAACCCTAACTAATACATGTATGCATGGCCTTACTTTGTCATGGAGTATGATTTCAGTAATCAGGCTTAGAACAGACCTGGAGAAAGGGAATCCACGGTTTTTACTTGATTGAAAACATCTGAGAGGGAGAATTTCAGAGGAATTCTGATTTTGCCTCTTTTCCAGGTCTCTGTTTTTTTCCCCCTATGCTGCATTAATCTGATTGTTAGAGAAAATGGATTGGACTATACTTCAAAAATTGTTCTTTTAATTTTCATTGTTAAAATCAGTTTTTTATAATTACAAAAATAAATCTTAGTTGAAGGATGCATCCTACAGCCACCATTAAAAAACCAGCGTGATTTACTTATTGTACTTGTCACTAGGAGTAGAGTGGGGGTTGCTGAGGGTGATGTCTATCTGTCCATTCATCTATCCATCCATCTGCCTGTCTGTCTCAAGAAGTAATTTGCAATACTTGGCTCTAAAAAGCTATGTTCTAGATAATAAAATTCAAGCATGGAATAAAGATGGATGAATAGAACCTGCCCACTTGTGCAGGAGGAAGGCATCGATAAATAATTACAAAGTTAAAAGTAAAAATAAGTGATGAAGTGCAGATTTGCATGGCTAGCTTAAGTCAGTATTGGCAGACTCCGGGAGCAGGGAACCATCATTGTAGCCCCAACATGTGATCCTCCCCCCTTTTCCTCTTACTGACTAGCCAGGAGGGGACTGTCTTACGGTTCCCTAGATCTTCTGCAGACAGATGTTTTTGTCCTTCCAGTTCCCGCAGCCGTTCATTTCCAAAGAAACACACAGAGGCTTATATTAATTATAAACTGTTCGGCCTATTAGCTCAGACTTATTCTTAACTAGTTCTTACAACTTAAATCAACCCATAATTCTTATCTATGTTTAGCCCCGTGGTTTGGTACCTTACTCAATGAGGCATTCTCATCTTGCTTCCTCTCTGTCTGTCTGGCTGGTGACTGCAGACTGAGCCTTTCCTCTTCCCAGAATTCTCCTAGTCTGGTCGCCCTGCCTGTACTCTCTGCCTGGCTACCAGACAATCAACATTTTATTAAGTCAATACAAGTGACAAATGTTTACAGGGTACAAGACCCTTGTCCCACCGCGGTCTTCATCATTCCTCCCGTCACCTTTGACTTTGCCTCAACAAAAAGCCATTTATGGGTTCATCTCTACCGCTTATATCCTGTTTCAAGCTTATTAGGTGCAAGATCTGACTAAGCTTCTAGTTTGGGGTGGGGTGGGGGGCCTCTCGGCAGAGCTGGGGAGGGTTACCAGACTAGCAGGCATTTGCCATGTCTAGTGCTTTCTGTGCATTTGTAGCTACACTTAAGTTGACTTCCGGAACCTCAGAAAATGAACCACTGGCTTAAGTCCCTTACACGAATATGGCTTTCACTGCAGGGAGGAGTGATGGGGGTGCAGTGTGGGACCAGTTTCAAGTGAAATATGTCTGAAAGGGTTCAGATGGACGTAAGAGATGTGGGTGCAAGTTCAAAGTGGGGGGTGAGATTGCTCAAAGACTTTTGTCTGGTGGTCCAGAGATTATGATGAGAATGCTGGCCTGTACGGTGGCAGACAGGAGGTTCCATCTGCTTCCTGCCTGTTACTTGTTTGACAGCAGTGGTTCTTAACCCTCCTGATGCTGCGACCCTTTAATCCAGTTCCTCACACTGTGGGGACCCCTAACCGTAGAGCTATTTTCCTTGCTGGTTTCTAGTAAGTGCTGCTACTGTCAATTATAAAGGAAACACCCATGTTTTCCGATAGTCACCCCTGAAAAGAGTCATTTGATGCCTAGAGGAGTTGCGACCCACAGGTTGAGAACCACTGTTCGACAGGACCCACCTCACTTCTCCCTGGGAACCATGTGAACCCGATTTTGTCACACGACTTAAGTTGGATGCTTGCTTAGGAACAAGGATGTGAGCTCCGGAGTGTCTGGTCACAGTGGAAATCAAAGGTCACCAGGCAAGATGACTCCTTGGAACAGGCATGAGGAAGAGAAGACAATGTGTCAGGAAGGGGGCCACCTGAGAGGCAAAAAAGAAACTTGTTCACCAGTCTCAGGGTGAGTAAGTGAAATCCTGTTGAACCAGCTGGATCAAGAGACCATGCGGGAACTCCAGGAGGCTGATGGGAGAGGGGCTGAGGTTGCTCAGCATCAGGAGCCCCGTCTGAAGTATCAGGCTGCTTCGTCCCATAAATGCGTGTCTTTCCTCTCGCTGGGCTCATTCTTGCCCTTTCCTATGCTGCTTTATCCATGCAGTAAAAATCCAAATAGATGCATTCCCCCCAAATTTCTAACTAGAGGTTTCAGTCAGTAGACAGAGAGAGGCACTAATGCGACATTTTGGGTCTCAAATTCCAAAATTCAGAACAACGAGCAGATCACCTCTGCCATACCCTTGCTTTGAGAGCTTATTTTCTGGGTGACAGAGCTAGGGGAATCTATATTATGAACTTTTATTATAAAGCTATGAGTCTAGGGAAAGGTGGTCCCAGGCTTGGCTTGTTCCTAAATGATGTCATGGTATGGTTATTAAGGATTCTTTGAGAATTCCCATGATGCAATGGTGACCACTGTCACTGTAATTCCCACGATGCAGTGGTAACCACTGTCACTGTTATTCCCATGATGCAGTGGTGACCACTGTCACTGTAATTCCCATGATGCAGTGGTGACCACTGTCACTGTAATTCCCACGATGCAGTGATGACCACTGTCACTGTTATTCCCACGATGCAGTGGTGACCACTGTCACTGTAATTCCCACGATGCAGTGGTGACCACTGTCACTGTTATTCTCACGATGCAGTGGTGATGACTGTCACTGTAATTCCCACGATGTAGTGGTGACCACTGTTGCTATAGTAATTATGCCCTTGTGGGCTTTTCTGAGGAGGAGTGAAGAGTCGGGGAAGGATTCTCTTTGTGTGATATTATCTTATCTGGAGGCAAACAACAGTGTTGCTGGTTTATGGAGCCTAAATCTGATACGATTATGGAATACTCTTTAAGAAAAATGTTTTAAGATACAGAATTTGGGCTACAGATGCAGTCTGGGTCTTTGAGAATGTGAGGGCTTCCTGGTCAGGCAGGCGTGTTGCATTTCTTCCTCTGCATCTGTGACCAGCCTGAGTTACAGGAAACCAGGTCGCTAGGGTTGCAAGGAAGTGGGAACACAAGTGTCTAGCGTCTGATTTCAAGGGAAGGGAGAAGGAAGGCTGTTGGATAAGAACCAGCTTGTTCCCACGGGCGTCTATGGTGGGACGCATCATGGTTGTTGCTGCTGCTAACGTGCAGCTGAGGGACAGAAGCTGCTGCAAGTGTGTCTGATTTGGTGGTGACTGTGGATAGGATGCAGTGGGCTAAACAGTTCCATCACCCTTGTCCATCTAGGATCTCAATATATGATTGATCAGATTATAGATGTAGCCATCATGGGAGAGTAAGTGTGGATGAGCTGAACTCCTATAGTTGCCCAGTGAGATTCTTAGGGATTCTTCTTCCTGCTAGGTGAGAGGCATAGCCACAGTAATTCCTGGACATTACACTTTCAGATGGCTCAGATTAGCTCTGGAGAGGCCCCGGGGAATTCTTTGTAGGAATTTCTTTCTTTCTTTCTTTCTTTTTTTATGGTTTCTCCTGTCCTAAATTATTTTTAGATACCATAGGTGTGTTTTTATTTTATTTTGATATATCAATAACACAATATTAATTGCACCAACTATTCTTTAGTTTTAAGGCCCCATCTAGGGAAGTTATCATGGCTCAAGTACAGAATATTCAGCCAGTGTTGTAGGGAGGGGTATGTAGGTGAGTTGCAGAGCACTTGCCTAGGATGAATAAAGGCCCTCTCTCTCTCTCTCTCTCTCTCTCTCTCTCTCTCTCTCTCTCTCTCTATCACACACACACACACACACACACACACACACACACACACACACGCACACAATCAATACTGTTAATACTGACACAAAGCCTGCATGCACTTGGGGTTAGCTAGCAAGCAAAACTACTAGATAAAAACCTTTGTACCCAAAGGCAGATTTCAACAGAGGCAATGGAAACAAGTGTCCCAGGCTTTCCCCTCACCTACAAATCTGGTTACGGGGTATTTGAGTCTCCAGGTACCACTGAAGTTAAAGTTTCAGGAGCACAGTGTCTGAGGTCAGAGCCTCAGCTCTCTCGCTGCGTGTTGGTTGCCCGACTTTTTAGAGGCGGCTTAAGCTCTCTTCTGCCATCAGCGCCTTCCCTGATCATTCTTGCTGTAAGGGTGAAGATGGAGGACCTCAGGGGAGACGTTTCGCACCCTCAGTGTCGTAGCTGGAGCCTTTAGCGGGAAGCAGGCTGGAGAAGATGAAGCCTTTGTCAAGCCCTCTAAGCTCCAGCTGTGCTCCCTGTCCAGGGCCGCTAAATACCCGTGTGTTTTAGACTGCTTCTCAGCTTCCAGCTGGATCCTAGAAAAGACTCTTCCTCAATTTCCTGTTCTTCAGCATGATGAAAAGTGTTCTGTTGCCCACCCCCACCCTGCTGCTTCTTTCCACAGGGAAGGAGAGCGTCTTATCCACAGATTCTCTGCCGTGAAGACCACAGGAAACTGATGGAGATGGGGTTGATCCATCTCCAGGGTGTGAGGAATGATGATATGGACACACACACACACACACACACACACACAGAGAGAAAGAGAGAGAGAGAGAGAGAGAGAGAGAGAGAGAGAGAGAGAGAGAGAGACAGAGAGAGAGAGACAGAGAGAGAGAGAGAGAGAGAGAGAGAGAGAGAGAGAGAGAGAGAGAGAGGAAGGGAGAGGGCACAGCAGTGCAGAGCTATGAGTCCTGCAGTTATTTCTGGCTTTGAATTGTGTCCAAGTCTCATACATTCACAGACGGCCTCGCCAAGGCCCACAGCTGTCCTGCATTTTCAACAGATCCCACAGGGCCTCGATGAGGCTGGGAGACATTCCTTTGCTCTGACACAGGGGCTAGAAGAAAGGGCCATAACTTCGGAGGCTGTGGAGGTGGGAGCCCGCAAGCCCGACTTTCCTGAAGTGCCTGGACACACACGTCCAAGAGGGCACTAGATGGTACAGCCTGGGACGGTCACGGGGCCTGTGGGTGACTGGGGAAGCCCATACACCCAGTGTGCTCTGCTTTTGGAGGCCGTGGTGGACAGACACATGTTCCCGTTGCTGTTTGCGATGTTTGTCACAGGAAAGGCATGTTCCTCTGGAGATCTTCCCAGCTGTCGGTAATGTGCTGATAGACCACGGCCAATCCTGAGCAGGCGAGCCAGATAAACAGGATGTCCACAGTATGTGAAAGCACACGAGTGTAGCAACTCTCTGCCCATCCCTCAGCCCCATAAGGGACCGACATGCCTTGCTGCATCTGCCTGCATAGAACAGAACACAAGCACAGAACATGTGTGAGAAGCCCTCTCTCGGGCTATAGGGGCTATTGGTATGACTGGGAGAAATCTGGAGTAAATGGGAAGGAACATGGCTTTCTTGTTAGTCGTTTCCTTGCTGGGAAACACTTTAAGACATCTCAACACAGAGGGGAAGACATAATTAGGTCATCAGTGGCTATTGTGGGAGATGAGGGGGCCCGTCTACGGGAATAGCTCTGCATGCCAGGGGAATCGACTTCATGCTTTCTTCTTGTCAGACACACATTAGCTATTTGTGTGGATGCACAGAGACAAGTGGTGGCTATGTCATTGCCCTTCTTGACTGGAGACGCTGTGTCTGTTGATGATTAGTGTGTAAACACACCCTCAAGGAGGCATTGGGAGCCAAAGTGGCCCCTTCAATAGTCCTGTGCAGGCTGGTCCCTTGGAAGGATAGCAGACATCCTGGGGCGGGCTCTTCTGTGGCTGAGGGTGTCCAAGGTGAACCCCAGAGTAAAGACGTTAGGGCTGAAAGAGAGCTCAGTTTCTCTTCTGGCCTGAGTTTACGGACGTGGGAACCGTGGCTGTGAATGCCCAGGTCTTCCAGAAATGTGGCCAGAAAGTCCGATCTGTGATTATTGTTGTCCGAGACGCTGTGAAGCTTTCCATAGCGCGGGGCACATATGCTCCTTTCAGGGCACCAGACAGCTCCATGCACGTGGATTCAGTGTTATCACTGACCGCTTCATCCCAAATGTTGATTGTTTGGATTCTGTGTACTCTGTATTTCAGAGTACAGTAGAAAGAACAAGAGGAAGCCCACCTCTGCTTTCAGCTTTGTTTTCATTACCTCAAAACTGAGAATTTAAAATTTGTTAATGATGTACGAGAGGTTAATTGCTTAAAATAGAAATCTGACATAAGGAAAAAGGAAAACAAATTGAATGACGATATGAATCTCCAGAGAGAATCAAGATTTTTCTTCATGGATATATGTTTGTAACAGGTAAGTTGGATCACATTTAAAATTTTTTTTATGTGTATGATTGCTCGCATGTCTGGATATGCACAGTGTGTATATCTGGAGACCAGAGGAGGGTATAGAAGTTGGAATTACAGAGGGCTGGGAGTTACCTTGAGAGTGCTGGGAAACAAACCCAGGTCCCCTGTAAGAGCAGTCAGTGCTCCTGTACAGTCCTGCAGAAATACAGTTAGTCTCTGTTTTGTGCCCTGTTATTTTCATATGAGTATAGACTCACATGTCCTCCCTGCCACCCACCTCCCTTCTTCCCTTTTCTTTGTTGTGTTTGGGGCAGGGTCTCATTTTGTGGACCAAGCTTGTTTGGAACTTACTGTGTAGTTTAAGGTAGCCTCAAACTCCTCCTGCCTCAACCACCAAGAACTTGAGGGACAGCCACCACGCCTATCACTGCTAGATGAATATTTTTAATGCGAACAAATATATTTGTGATATCACGTTTGTTGACACCGCAAATCGGCCCATTTTACTCATCTTATTTTAGGATATTTGCTCATCTTTAATTTTGGGGTGCTTGAGGACAGTTTTCATCTGCTGTAAATTACTATACTACGAAATTTCACGGAATCGTACGTGGGCTCTTGTCATTACCCTCATTTTCATGAGTAGAGTTTCTGGGTCAAAGGTTATGCATATATGCAGGACTTGATATACTACAGGTCTCCAGTGCCCGCTTCTCTTTCCAGGGTCAACTCCTCCGTGGTTTGTATTTGGGGTTGCCCGACCTTCACGTCCAGCAAGACAAACAAACCACAAACAAACAGCACAGCCTCTTCAGCTAGATAGTAACAAGGGCCGAGCCCCCACCCATCAGGGCTTTCAGTTACTGAGTGCATTGACGGGGAAGACAAAAGGCATTGGACAGACAAAGAAGACACGTGTTTGCGGCAGGAGTCCTCTCATTTGTATCTTTCAGAGACAAGAGGGTGGTCACCTTCAACTCCGCAGGGTCCTCAGGAGGAGTCTTTGGTCACATTAGGGATAGATACTCATTAACAGACCTCTGAGTCACGTCTGTTTGGTTGGGAAGAAGAATGGACGAGGTTCTCTGACAGCCTGGAAGCTGCTAATTAGAAAGCAAGCACATCGGCCGTCTTGGGAGACTGGGCTGCTCAACTTCCTATTTGACCGGCTACGCTCACTTCGGATATGCAGTTGCTTTACTATGAGAATAAGTACTAGCCACACTCATTTTATGGCTTGGTGTACCGATGGATCTAAAAGGCAAAAACTGAGCATAGTGCTAAGAACATAACTTCAGAAAGCAAAGTACCTCGGAGGCTCCTTTTCGCTGTATGGCCCTGTGGCACTGGGCTGGCTGGTTTTCGAGAGTTGAAAACCGCCTTAGACAGTTTGGGAACACTTGCAGCCTTTGCACGGCGTTAGAGCACAGCTTTTCATCTCTAACTGTCTTTTTCTCATCCGACTGTTTCCCATCATCTGCAGCCATTGTGTAAGATCACTATGTCGTCAAAGGGAAGATTTCTTCAGGGAGGTATTTTATTATCACACAAATGTTGACAGGACGTCAGATTATACCACAACTGAATTTATGTTCTCCATAAAAACAGGCAACGCATTTTACCATTGTCGTCCTGTGACTTGGTTCATTTTTTAGAAAGTAAGCATTTCAGTTAAAATGGTTTTAGTCACAAATGGAGGATACTTTGAGTGCAGAGTTCTAGAACACTCCAGCAAAGCTTCTGAGGTTTTTCTTGTTAGTGTTTTGGGTGGTGGAAGGATTTGGATTTTATTAAACACACATCTCATATTAATTAGTAAATATCCTGTCAGATGAACCGAGTCTTCTTCAAAGCTGCAGGAATGGAGGTCGCAGCATTGGAGAGCACAGCAGGCATTTTTCGACGGAGCAGGGAGAAATGGAAAAGTCAAGAAAATGTCTACCCTCAGGATAACTTCCGGCTCAACGTGGGCTCGAGCTGTGTCCATCAGGGAGTTCTGGGTGAATTCTACACAGAATGAGAGCCTGGTGGGTGTTTGCCCCTAGATCACACATCTAACCAAAGTGTCAGCTCTTCGGAAGGACTTCCCTCAGCTTCATCATTGCCCCCTCCTGCCCAAATTCCTGTCATTCACACTCCGTGACCTCTGACCCTCCAGCTAATGCTGGACCTCTCAGCCACTCATTACTTGAGTTCTGTTTCCAAAGATTGGGTGTGTATCTCTGTCACTCTCCTGATAAACTAGAGTTGTGAATCTGACTGTGTCTGTGGCAGAGCCCTGAACATGGTATCTCATTAGGTATCTGAGCACTTCCGAATAAATGTAGCCCCTGGCGGGAACTTTGTACTTGTTTCTGAAGCAATAAATGGATCATATTTTTATTTTATTTATATATTCCAATTTATACTTTAAAAATAAAACATTTATCTTATTATATAGAGGTTGGGCATCTTTAAACTTAAAGAAAAAATCCTGAAGTCTGAGGTGCCTCAAAATCTGAAACTCTTTGAGTGTTGACATTATTGCCGCAAGCAGAGAATTCCAAGTCATCAAACTGTTTCAAATAGTGAGAACAATTTCCTCCAGACTATGTGTATAAGGTCCACACGGCACATAAATAAATGTTCTATGACACACGAAATTCATCTTTACCTCAATGCCAACGGTCAGAACTCAATGGTCAGAACTGGATAGACGCTCTAGTCTGAAAATCCCCAAATCTAAAACCCTTCTGCTACCAAGTATCTCAGACAAGGGACATTCAATCTGTGGATAGACTGAAGGGAGAGGAGACAGCAAGGGCAGATGGGTCTCGAGAAAAATGGGACAGAGCCCTGAGCTGATCACAGAACGCACCGTGGCATCATTGTGTGGCACCTTTCATTACACGGTACTCCATCCGGACAGACTGAGAAGGCCACAGGTGTGGGAATAGAACGGTTGACTCTGATTAATCAACCCATCAGGAGACTTCATCTAGGACACTTAAGGAGCAAGTGGAAGCCTTGAGACAAGAATCCCAAGGTTATATGACTTGATGGAAATACCATAGCTAGCCAAGTCTAAGTTTTCCACATCTGTGTTCTATTGGGCTTCTTCTAAGAGGAGAACTGAGGCTTTGGAAGCTCCTCTCTGTTTAAACCTGCAGACATCCGGCACTTCAAGGCAGCAGTAATCGGTCCTTTATTATGAGCTGGTGAGTTTAGGGTGGGTCAGAGCATGGTAGAGTTACCCTTGCCTATTCTAGGAATGTGGTCCGCTGTTTCCGTGATCTGGAAAAGGTTCCTGCTGTCCACTTACTCTGTCCTGATGGTCAGCGTTAACTTGTCAACTTGACACAACCTGGGTGGCCTGAGAACAGCTTCATTTGAGGAACTCCCCAAAAGCAGATTGGCTTGTGGGCATATCTGTGGGTGATTGATGTAGGAGGATGCCTCCCACTGAGGGTGGAGTCCGAGATCCAACAAGGAGCATCCTCCATAACTCTGCTGTGCTTCTCTGGCTGTGAGTGAATTCCCAGGTCAGAGGCACTGACGGGTAGAGCCTCAGGCTTGCCTTTATGCTCCTGCCTTGACTGAGTTCCTGCTCTGGTTTCCCTCAGTGATGAACTGTGAGCTGCAAATCGGGGCCAAGAGAACCTTTCCCTCTCCTACTTGCTTTAGCCCTTGTGTTTATCAAAGCAACAGAAATCAAGCTAGAACACTGACTAGTCATTACACGCACATTAAGGCTTTTCAAAGAAACAATTAAAAACTCTTACGGAAATAGGCAGCCACAAAAGGTTCTCATTATGCTGTAGCATTGGGAAAAACATCTTGCCACCATTGTCATTACACTTACTATGGCCTGGGCTTTGTAGGCATTCCAATAAAAGCTATTTCTTTGAGGGATCCAAGACTAATAAGTCATGCATATATTTTCCATTACAATAACTGAGATTTGCTTTCCAATGAAATCTAATTCACTGCAATCTTATCAAGTAAGATCTCATAGTTTCCAGGATTAAGCAGTTTCCGGCTAGCCTGGTAGAGCATGTGATAGCTAATGTCATTGTAGTGCAAGCCGGGAGGAAGGCAACTGACGGCTGCGGAAAGATGTCATCTGAGGCCAGACCAATGAATGGATGCAGGAACTTCCCACCAAATAAAAACCTCTTTGACTCAACAGAAAAAATCCGCTTCTTCGTGCAATGAACATGTCCTCCCCTGGAGCAGCCCTGATAATTAATGCCACAAACTCTCGGTTAGAAATATATATGAGTTTGGTCATAAATGTTCTCAGGCATTTTAAATGTCAACGATGTGAATAGCCTTTATTATTCCAGAATGATAGCTTGTTCCCAGACACTGCTACTTTGCAGGGGATGATGACCACTTTGGCACATAATGAGGCATTCCGGGAACACGCCTGAAGGATTTGGAAGACATGCCCGTAGTTCTGAATCAATGGAGTGGAGGCAACAGAGAGAGGCACAAAAAGCACATGAAAGGACATTTAGCCTCAGCCCCGTCCTTGCTTTCGCGTGGGCACTCATGAGTCAGTCTGTGAACATCTGAGACTTGGAAAGAGGTTTCTCTTCCCTTCTTGGACAATGGTCCTTTCTTTGGCCTCCAGGGCTCTACGCTGTGCTTCACGGCCTCTTCTGCTTTCTAGACACAGTGTTTGCTTGCTGCTTTAGCGGACCTCCAGGTGCTTGACTTTTGCCGGGGACTGGGAGAGAAGGGGCTGCAGGTACATCAAGACCACGGGAGATGACTCACAGGTTGTTCTCAGCGCAGCCGCAGCTGGAACACGAGGTGGACAAGCTGGAGTTTTAGCTCTGACACGCAAGAGATTTGTTTAGCAGTTTACACTGGCTGTTACACCAAGAAAAACTATTTAGACTGAAACGTGATGGGTTTGGGAAAGGACATCAGAGCATAGTTGGCTTTGTGTGTTTGTCTAAGTTTGGTGCTGAGGTTCTCCTACAGCCCAGGCTGACCTCACGCTTGCTGTGTAGCTGAGGGTGACTTTGAATCCTTCATCTCTCTGCCTCCATATCTGGGTGTCATGGTTACAGGTAAGTTCCATTGCACCTGCTTTATGCAGTGCTGGGGATCAAACCCAGGCTCTCTGAAAGCAGGCAGGTGGCCTCTTAAGAGATACACCCCCAGTCCTGTATTTCTCCCATACCCTTTTTGTGATAGGGTCTCAGGCTAACATTAGACTTGCTATATAGCTGAGAATGACCTTGACTTTCTGAGCCTGCTTCTTCTACCTCCAAGTGCTAAGATTATTGGCTTGTGTCACCGTGTCTAGCACAATACATAGATATTACACCTTATGTTTTGGACCAGGCAAATTGAGAGAACCCCAGCTGAGAGCGTCTCTCCAAAGTTGATGCTGTTTGTGCCATTGTGTGTTGTTCTCGCTGGGTAGTGAAGGGGGAGGTGGGTGTTCATGTGCTGAGGAACCTGCAGGAGAGGGAGGGTTAACAGTGGTGCATTGACACCTCCTCCTCTCCTTTCCCTCCTCTGCCGTCCCCCCCACCACACCCCTGCATTCATGAGCCATGAGTCTAGGAACCTCACCCTATTTTCACATTGTAGGGTCAAGCAAAGACTCTGTGCCTCTGTGGTGAGGGGAAAAGCAGTCTGTGAGATGCCCCCAGAGGACTCTCGGAAGTCATACTTCAGTGAGGGAAGAAGACGTCTCATTCCGGTTCACACCAGATCTCTAGTATCACTTTAGGGGCAAAATTATACCATGTGATCAACACCTGTGAAGGGTACAGTCTGGCCCACTAACCACCCACGCAGTTCTAGAACATCCCCTTTCTCCACATTAACACGGCGCCAACAGGATTGGAGTTAAAAAAGGATGGATTACAGTGGAGAGATCCGTAAGGCAGGGACTCTCTGTAAACAAAGGTGGGTAAGGAAGCTCTAGGTCAACAGGTGGTATGGGAGAATTGTCTGTATTTTGTCAATCATATTTTAATAAAACGCTGATTGGCCAGGCAGGCAGGATAGGCGGGAAAGCCAGACAGGAAGTAGAGGTGGAGCAAAGAGACTGGGAGCATTCTGGGAAGCAGGAAGCTCCCTCCGCAGTTCTGCCCAGACCACCGGAGAGGAAAGATGTAAGCTGCCCCTCTGGAAAAGGTACTGAGCCATGTGCTAACATAGATAAGGATAATGGGGTAACATAAGTTATAAGAACTAATAAGTAGCCTGACCTAATGGGCCAGTCAGCTTTATAACTTATAAAGATCTCTATGTGATTGATTTTCCTTGGGGCTTGCTGGCTTGTTGGGGTACCGGGCGGGACAGAAACCCCAACAAGCCGGCCGTTGTGTTACAAACAAGGAAGATAGAGCAGGGGCTCAGGATGGCCGAATCCGCACCACCCACAGTTAATTGCAAACAGCAGGACATGTCTCTCCTCTACAAAAAATGCCTGGTGGAGGACAAGCATCAGTTAAAGCTTGATGAGAGGAAGACTCACTCTTGTTGTGATACAGGTATCAGGATTTAAGATCACTGATGTGTTAAAGATCTTGATGGGAAAATAGGTAATATGCAGAAATCGAGGTGTCTAAGCAAAGTTCTGGAGACTGTGAGCAAGCTAATAGCATGCGTGCTGGAAGACATAAGGATAGGTGCTTGAGATCTCGAGGGTTGGCTGGATGTACTGAGAGGTTGGTGGGGCTGAAGATGGCTCTGTAGAAACCCACCTACTCAAAGATCAAGAACAACCAAGAATCAGTGTAGGGTGGGTTAAGAATGTGAGTAATGGGACAGTAACAGATAATCTTTATAGGTTAATGTAAGTTTATTTCTTGGTCAATGCAAGCTGACGAGCTATTATTTCCTCCAAGGCTTGGAATGTTCACTTTTACAGGTTAGAGATCAAGGTCTTTCAGTCTTCATGCCCAGCATTTCATTGGTTATGGAGGGAGTGGGAGCGGGACAAGGGGGAAGGGAGAGAGGAAGAGAAGGGGGCCATGAATGGGAGAGGGAGACTGAGGGAAGAGAAGGGGAAATCGAGAGGAAGAGAGAGCAAGAGGGATGGGAAAGGAGAAGGAAAGCCATGGGGAGGAAGGGAGGAAGAGGCGGAGGAGAAACCATTCATGATAATTCATCCTTCTTTCTCCAAATGCCATTGAAAAGGCAAACTTAATGAAAAGTTAAAGGGAAGACGGACCATTAGGGTTCAGAGGAAGTTATCCTTTCAGCATCAATTTAGGGTATTCTGTTACATCAATACAGACGCTTTCACCGTTGTATTTTGGACAAATTCACCCACAAAAAAAACCCTTTAGAGCTTAAAGAAACGAGAAAGAATCAGATCCTGTAAAAATCACTCAGATGATTTCTGGAAAGCAGTTTTCACAGATTCTCTTGTTCGCTTTAGCCAGTGTTTGGCTTTAGATGTTGTCTGCTCAAGCAAAGTCGAAAGCCGAACTCGTTACAAGGAAAAAATGCTGGCTTAAAATGTTTGCTTTTCTCCTAAATTTGTGACCTTTGCTTCCACTCTGTTACACACATTTCCGTGTGGATGGGCTAGCACGTAATGAAAATCATATGTCCAACATAAAAAGAATCCACTGAAAGTGCACTCACTATCAAGGAATTTGAAGACACCTTAATCAGTTATTAGAACCTGGAAAAGGAAGAAATAAAAGGTTCAAAATTAAGACAAGTCAGTAGAGAATAGTTGAAATAAATAAAATTACTCAGTATATACCTATTGAGACGATCAGCTAATGTAATTTATATTTCAATCTTTTTTACTTTTTGATAAAAACAGCAAAAATGACATAAATGTTTTAAACAGAAAAATACATCAGATAAGTACTATTTTATGGTGATACTAAATCGATGTGAAATAAAATAGTTACAGAAGTTAGAATTAGTTCAACCTGATGAACCTGCAGTGTTGCAAGATGAAGCCTTCTTGAATCTATTTAGAATGAGTCACATTATCCTCACACTCTGGGGCAATGGATGGAGCACTGTAAAAAGTGAAATTAACGAGCCAGATGATTTAACACAGTTCTGTGACATGGTGATAGGCCAGGCATCCAACTTTTATTTACTGTGCAGACATAGTGGATAACAACATGCTTGGCGCAATGCCTCAGTGGTTAATCCCTCCCAGTGATTAGAGAATTACATTGCTTCCCATATGCTTATGGAAGAGCTGTAAAGGTAGATCACACACTAGACAACAAACAGGCAAGAAATATGCCCGAGTCAACATGCTGGAACCTGGTCATGGGAAATAAAATCACACACCAGTGCTTGAAGGAAGCACCCAAAACTCAGGTGTTTTAAAGCAACTCTATAGAATATCGTACAGGTTTAGTCATCAATGTATATATAGATGAACATTGATGTTGTTGACAGTCTGGGAGATAGCTGTTTATCAAAGGCATTGGGTTCTGTGTACTATGCGTTCAATCTCAGGGGTGAGATCTACAGAGGCGAGTTCTACCTACCAGAGGGAGTTCTAGCCCAGGGCTGAGTTCTACACGGGGGAGTTCTACCCAGGGAGAGGGGTGAGATCACCCAGGGGTGAGTTCTACCCCAGGGGTGAGTTCTAGTCCAAGGGGGAGTTCTACCCCAGGGATTAGGTTAGTTATCACCAGTGTTTGGCTGATAAAGACTCAAGACTAATGATGGATTTGAGATTCAAAGTGGAGACTTGATTTCGGACGCCATGATTGCTGTAATCAACAGCCTCAGAGCCTCAAATCTGAAGAAGGGGCTTAACAGTGTTAACAGTCACAAAATGTAGGACTTCTTAAATTCTTACCGTAGTGGAATCACATTGAAAATTAATGCTTGAAAGATTAAGAGCAGAAGTTAGATCAGAAAAGCAGAGGGAACTGAGCAGGGGAAGAGGGGTGAGGCTTGGACAGAGTGGTACAGAAACAAATCTCAAGGATGTAAAGTATGGAAGGAAAGTTTCTTAAACATTTTATCAAGACTATGCTGACAATTACATATATATGTGTGTAAAAATGTGTATATGATGTGTCTGTGGTCAGTCAACACTGTACATAGAACAGAAGCCTCTAAAGCCAATGGTGAGTTCCACACATGGGTTCTAATACCAATCCTTGGGTGAGCCGGTTTTTTAGAAAAATATTGCTTTGATTAATTTTGCTGTCACCTTGACACACCTGGGAAGAGGGACCTTCACCTGAAGAACTCACTGGATTAAATTGGCCCGTGAGCATATCTGTGGGGATTTTCTTGACTAATAGTTGGTGAGGGAAGGCCAAGTTCACTGTGGGTAGTGTCGCCCATGGGCAGGAGGACCTGGTGTGTAGTACAAGGCTGATCATGAGCCGCGAAGCAAGCCAGTAAGCAGCGTCCTCCATGGGTTCTGGATCAACCTTGTCTTCCCTGAAACCTGTGATCCTTTCCACAGGTTGCTTTTGTTCGTCGTATTTATCATGGCAACAGAAAGAAAATTAGAACTAGTATGTATTGCTAAAGCAGATGTTATATAATACATACACTGTGTTTGCAGGCCTATGTACTCAACGTGTTTGTGTGTGTGTGTGTGTGTGTGTGTGTGTTAAACCTCTTCATTCATCTAATTATGACTTAGATAATTTCAATGGAAATTCATTAACTGATGTTTGAGATCTTGCTTGCCAAATAGTCACAAAGCCAGAGAGCTTTAGTTCCTGACTTTACCTTCAAATGACAGACAGCAACCCTCAGGTACAGTTTCAAAGCCCAAGCCTGGGGAAGGCTTGTAACTCACTGAACTCAAAGAAAGAGTGTAAGAGAGAGAAAAAAGTATAAATAAGTTTCATTTTGAGTATAGGTGCAAAATTTCTAGAATGCTAGCAAATTAACATCGTATATTCCTACAACACATATAACATCTGCTTCTCAAAGTCTGAAGATGAGGGGCCAGTGCATGACACACTTCCAAGTTTTTTCATTGGTGCAATTGCACAATCAAGAGGACATCGCCAAACATCTGTTTTTAACGTTCTGTCTTGATGGCAGGACTTATTTTCCGGAACAATAATTTCTCACTTGTTAAAAATGCCTTTCTTACACTGGATTTACCATGGATGCGTGCGCTGAAGGGCAGTGTACAGCCTTGTCTCATCATAGGAAAGGTCAGAAATTTGGAGATGCCTGCTTTTTGTTGTTTTGCTTTGTTGTACTCTAATAAAAGAAAAGCATGCAATTCATTTTCAGATTCTCTGATGTGTTTGAGGACTTTACAATGCGACAACCAACAGACGTCTACGGCACCTAGAATTTGCTTGTTAACTCTCCATTCCAGTGTAAATGCTTTGGGATATGCTTCCGTGTAATGGAGGATATATACCCAGATCACTGTGATATAAGCCCAAGAGCCTGTGAGCTCTGTGCTAGAACCAATCTGAACACGCACATGAAATGTTACCAAGTCAAGTTGTCTTCTTCGTCATCTGAAATTTTATATAAAGGTCCAGCTTGTGTCCATCTGGGAGGCTGGTCTGCCGTTTTAGAGACTGTGGCTCTGTTGTAAAGGTCTCCAGAAACGCTTCCACCTGGGGGGTGGCCTGGAGGGTCAGCCACTGGGAGGACCTCTCAAAGTGTTCTCAAGACTCATGGGCTAGCTCAACCAAAATGATCAGGATGCCCATGAGCCACTCCAAGTGGGTGGCTTGGCAGCGTGGTCAGGGTTCTAGTTCAATGACGATTTATTCAAATGCATTTTGGAGCACCAATAGGAAGGCTTTTCCTTGTTTCATTCCTCCCTCCCTCTCCTCTCCCTTCCTTTCCCCTTCCTCCTTCCCTCTCTCCTTTTTTCCTTTCTGTTTGTTGGGTTTTGGTTTTTCAAGACAGGGTCTCTCTGTGTAACAGTGCTAGCTGTTCTGGAACTCCGTAGACCAGGCTGGCCTCAAACTCTGAGATTCACCTGCCTCTGCCTCTTGAGTGCTGGGATCAAAGGCATGATCCACCACACCTGACTAGAAAGTTTTTTCTTGAGCTCAAAGTACTTATTAAAGAACTGTGTTAGCCCCAACTGATTTGAACATATATTCTCCAGGAAAGAGAAAACACAGGGCAGGGGTCTTAGGACTGTCCTTTAAAATGCAAATCAGAAATACTTGCTATTTATGGAAAAAGGCTTTTTTTCCTTCCTTCTTTCTTTTTTTGGTTGTTTGTTTTGTTTTTAAACCTGGCTCAGTGCTATCTGGGGCTCCATGGTTGTAAAAACACTAATAGAAATTTCAATGACCAGACATCAAGCCACTCACTGAAAAGAAGAAACACCCTTGTCTGTTTTAGCAGTTAGTGGGCTAGGAACATATTATACATTAGGAAGCCAATCCCTGGTGTTTGCCTTCATTAGTACTGGGATTGCAAACAGTTTGTCTGAGGGGAAGAAAAGTCCTTCAGAATGCCTCTCATTAATTCCTTGTGCAAACAAACTCCAGTTTGGTATAAAGCAAGATAACCTAAGGGGTGTTTTGTAGAGGATGTGTGGTCACTTTGTTTAGCAGTTATCGCTTATCAAATGAGATGACCCAAGTAAGACGAGCCAGGCAAAGTTTGCAGGCCGCAAATCTCAAAACATTCCCCAAACACCCAATGTTCAGGCTTCCTCGACCAACAGACTTGGAGTCGAAGGTCACAGTTCTTGCAAACAGCGGGGACAGCACATGGAGTTTGTGTTTATTTTTGAGTCTCTTAAAACATCAAATATGGCCACCAGAGACATAAAACACCAATAACCAACTACTGGAAGCAAAAGGGAGGTAGGTGTGTGGGTATCTTTCTCTCCACTGTCTTATGAAATAAAGGCAGAGAGGCAATAGTATTCCGGTTTTCTCTATTTTGTCTTAACAAATGTGTAGATGCATTTGTTTTAAATAAGAGCCATCTGCAAGGGGAGGCACATGGGGTCAGCGGCTCATGAGCACACATCTGCAAGTATTGGGTGGGGCTTCCCTTCAGTTCAGGCAGGATCTCAACCTTGCTTAGTCGGCTTCCAGACATCACAGTTCCCCAGTGCTATGAAAATTCTTAATTTCTTGTTCTGATTTGTGTAGCTTGAATAGTAAAAATTAACGTGTTTTGGGAGCTTCCAACTTTGCGCTCAGCTGAGCCAAACCATGTGATGACATCAGTCCTCAAGGTAATTTTTATTATTAACATGAACAAGGTGAATCGGGCTACTCACTGCAGTCACTAGGTTGTTGGTGGGACCTTAAGGCAGGGGAGGATTTTCGTGAAATGAACAAGGGCTGGGGTCCCGAAGGGGATTCAAGTTTCTGATTAGGTGTCCAACACTTCATGTGGTCTACAAGTTTTATTTTGTGTGCTTATGAAGAAAACCAGCCAGTCTGGGCTCGTATAGTGACTGGCTGTAATCCCAGTTCTGGAGAGGCAGATGATGGGTTCTCCTGGGGAAAACGGCTGGTTAGACTGCCTGGGCTCAGTGAGAGACTATGCCTCACATAAAAAAGGAGAGTGATCAAGGAAGATACCCCACCGACAGTAACACCAGGCTTCCACGAGCATGTGCACCCCCCACATATGATATACACTTGCAAACACATGTCAGACACATACACTCTCAAAACTAAATACAAACTGAATGTATCTGTGTTCTAAACACTTTAGGTGTAGAGGGCAGCAAGGAACTCATCTTCCCCTTATAGTCACGAGGATTTTGGATTTGGAGGGAAATAGTTTGCCAATTATTCAGAAAATTGTTTTATTTATTTTATTTTTTTTCACATACTAATTCCAGTTCCCCTTCCCTCCCCTCCTGCTCCCCCAGGTTCCCTTTACTCCACCCCCATCTGCTCCTCAAAGAGGGTAAGGCCTTCCAGGGGGGAGTCGATGAATTCTGTCACATCACCATGTTGATGCAGGGCCAAGGCCCTCCCCTTCATGTCTAGGCTGAGCAAGGTTTCTCTTCATAGGAAATGGGCTTCAAAAAACCGGATCATTGATTAGCGATTGTTCCTGGTCCCATTGCCAGCAGCCCCAAGCCACCCACTGTCACCTGTTCTCAGTAATTGTCCTAACTGGGAGTGGCTAGCTACATATGTGGTTGTATGTTGACTCACAAAAAAGATGCCTGCTCATATAATGAATAGACTATTCTCTAGCCCAAGTTATCTTCCCAGATCCAGGTCAACTTCAACTTCACTGAATCCTTCCGTACCCTTCACGTTCTGTACATGAGTAGCTTTGAAATGTGTCTGCCTTTAATTTCTTTAGACTGGTTTCATTATTTTGTCTAGTATACACACAAGAAGTGGATTTGTATAATAAACAAAAACATGGAATGTCTTTCCTTTCACCCAGGAATAACTTCCAAGAAGACATCTTTATTTATCTTTTATGCTTTGCGGTGGTGCTGCTCAAACCCAGGACCCTGAGGAGCATACCCGGCAAATGTCCTGCTGCTGAGCTACATCCCAGCAGAGGACCACCTCCCCCCACCCCATTCCCATGGGCGCCAACTTCTATTTTTCAGCTTGCAGTCAACTGCTCTTGAAGTTAGCATTTGATTTTTTTTTTAAGCGATTGCAGATATGACTTTTGTCTTTGGAGTATATGTTTGATATTGCTAGCACACGAATCCCTAAGCAACCAAATTAAGGACTGACGGGGTTGTTTGCTCAGGAAGGGAGGCTGTGGAGGAGAAGCTCAGCTTGTTTGCATTTTTCATGAGTGTCTTGAATATGTGGGTGGTCGCTGGAGAGAGTGAAAATTGGGAGTCAATCATGACTTCTACATAGGTGATTTTACTTATTTTGTATGCTAGAAACAGGTTTCAATTCATGGGTGGGGATGTTATGAGAGGCAGATCAGCCCCAGATGGTGTATGTGGTACAGTGTCTCTCCCTGGGCTGCGCCTCGGTCATCAGACCCTTGCATCTCCTTCATGTCTCCCTACGTACCACTGACTGATTTTGTGACCTTGGTGGTTTTTCTTGATTGCAGGATGGAGTGAAGGTGTCAGCCATCTCTGCATGTTTGGAGAGTCACAAAGGTTATGAGTTCTCTGTTCCTTCACTCCAGCCTGGGGTTATCTGTCAGGATCCCAATGATCCTCTGTGTAGGCCCATGATTGCCATAACTCAGAGCTAAGGACCCTGGCTATTTCCATGACTCTCTGTTTCCATGTCTTATTCATGGCTCTGGGTTTCTGACAACTTCTCCCCAATTAAACAGTACACTTTCTCTTTCCTGAAACTTTTCTAGAGTCCGTTTGAAGTTTTCACTTCTCTATGTTTTATGGGGTGATAAAGATTTGGGGTGCCTTGAAAACAAGGCAGATACTATGGTTTGATTGAGAAATGTCCCTATGAGTCTCAGGTATTTGATCCCCACTGGCTGGGGCCCCACCGGCCTTGGAAAGCCTGTGGTATCTTTAGAAGGTGGGGTCTCACTAGAGGAAAAGATTACCAGGTTTATGTGGGAGCTGGAGCTTAGGGGTTCATAGCCAGACCCCACTTCCTGTCTGAGCAGCCAGCCCCACCCTCCTGCGGCCATCCTTTCCACACCACGCTGGTCTGTATCTCCTCCAACTGGAAGCCCAGATGAAGCTTTCCTCACATAAACTGGTTCCAGACAGTTGGTTTGTGCTCTTTGGATGTCATCACAATTATATTTGCTATGCTAACTGGCATTTTCTTTGGAAGAATGAGTTATCACTATAGTTCATGTCTCCTACTTGTCATTTCCAGCAAAGCACACAACAGCTTTGACCTTGACATTCCCAGTCTATGGGACAGGAGACTGATCAGTAATGTAGGTTTCTTAAATGATGATGAGAGCTAATTCAGGATGATGATGGTAGTCTAAATCAGATTGGATCAAGGTCTCTCCTCCATTACATAAATACACATCAATGAGAAATTTGGGGTACCAACCAAGTAATCATACTTCAGAAAGAAAAGACATGAGTCCAAGGTTCACATCTACTGGAATTATGATTAAGAAATATACTCTATGGAAAGCTGGCTGATTGACAATTTGTAGACAGATTCTTGCATTTGTAAGCATGAGAAAGATGACCAGCAATAGCACGCTGTTGAATTTGCATCAAGAGTGGTTGTGTTAGAAGCTGGGTGTCCATGACTTGGAGCACCTGCAAAATGCAGAAAGGCCGGGTATCCCTAAGTCTAGTCTGGGATTAGTTCTCAGAAAACTGACCGCCTGGTCTGAGGACCAGAGAGAATTTTCAGCTTGCCGGTACTGGTTTAAAAAGAAACTGCCAACCTGTGTTGGTTCTACCCAGGACCAAACTGGCATGTAATAAAATGAAAGTTAATCCTTCCTGCCAAAACTTTGGAAAAGATGCTTACCAACCATAAGTGATCCCCAGGTCTGTGTAAGACACTTGTAATGGATTTTGACAGAGTGGGAACAAATTTTGAAAAAGGAACATGCACAGCTTAAAACACACAGGCTGGATGCCAGCAGGGCTAACTTTTGTGTTTCTCTTAGATATTTGCTTTGGGGACTCACGTACCTTGTGCCAGTTGGTTTTCGAATATAACGAGGTGACCGAGCTCCGCTGGGTTGCAGCATTTCTGGATGACATGCTCACTTCAGCAATTCATAACTGCAGATTTCCTGCCTGCCTCTGCGGTTCTATTCAGAATAGAATATGTTTCTACATTAAGGTTGGGGTGGTGCACAAATGGTTTTAGGCATATAAATTGGTGGTATAATTTGCACTTGACTTGGTAGTTGCAAGAGAAAAAGGTGTTTTTCTTTTCTTTTCTTTCTTTCTTTCTTTCTTTCCTTTTCCCTTCTTTCCTTCCTTTTCCCTTTCTTTCTTTCTTTCTTTCTTTCTTTCTTTCTTTCTTTCTTTCTTTCTTTCTTTCTTTCTTTCTTTCTTTCTTTCTTTCTTTCTTTTCCAGTTGGGAAACTACCAAAAGCATTATTGTAAAAATGAGACTGGAGTAATTACCATTACATTTATGTTAGAGGGCAAATTCTGTTATTTCCTCTTATTGCTTGGTTTTACAGAATGTCATGCCCCACTGCTTTAATTAAATTCAAGTAATAGAGGAAATAGCAGTTATTAACCTCCAGCACTGGTGAAAAATTAGTCTTGAGTTAGCATGGCTTACAATCCAAGCCTGGCTTCTAATCTTCTTTGAGTTCCCTGGCCACGCACAGTGGAGCTTTGTGTCGTCAGCACCCACATTTACTAGGACAATAAGGTAAACCCAAAACGTAACATAAAGCAAACCTCGGAGGATAAGATTCAGTTTTAATGCGAGCTGTATTCTTACGAACCACGAGCCATGTTAAAATTTACATGATATGGTGAAAGTAAATATCAACCCCCAATATCATATTTTTTGTGACTGGAAAGGGATTAATTTTGATAACTTGATTCCTTTCGCTGAAAGGCTCTTCATGTATAACAACAGGACTTCCAAATTCCACTATTTTTAAACTCGATTATTTTAGAAATGTGTCTTTTTTCTATGCTTGCCTACATCCGAATTAGTAATTTTTCTGGCGTGATTCTTGTTATTTACACATTCCTTGCCTCCCAAGTTCTACAATTAATATACTTGATTCTGTTAGCAAATTATTTTGATTTCACAAGAAGTCAGATAATTTTAGACAAATGAAGAAATGCATTTGTTAAATAAAATTACCATAATAATTTATTACAGGAAACTATTTTTTGATAGAGTTTAACATCATGGTCTACTGATTAAACATATTAACCCTTCATGTATTTATAATTTGATTAATATTTTACCCGTATTTAACATTAACAAAATGTATATCTACTAAGAAGAGAAAATAAATAAGAAATTTTAAAGATCTGTTAGATTGTTTGATCATTAAAGTAAATCTAAAGTGAATTATCAACTTTCTTAAAGGCACCTTTTCTTTTGTGGAACAAAATATACTTAATTGTAAGTATATTGTTCCCAAAAGCTAAGTGTATTTGACATGATTTAAAAACTAAGGATGTATGATGAAAAGTTCTTTGAATCAACTGTTTTTATTTCAAATATACAATTGGTAGATTAGAAAAATATTAATAAGAGAACATTGGATTTTCTACATCTATTCAGAGAATTACTCTGGGAGCATTAAGAGCTTCGATGTGAAGTAAATAAAGCCACCACCTACCTGGCAGTATTCTGTAAGTATATGAACATTAAATAATATTCTATTAATGGTGTAACAGCTTACAGGTCACAGTATTTCTAAATACATGTCTGACAGAAAGTAATGAAGAAAGGTAAGTGCTGAATTTAGTCTTTAGATAAACACAGATTGAAGTTAGTCATGTGAGCAATGTTATTGGCAGGGCTCAGCAATGGATTCACTTTTTAAATTAACCACTTCAATGGTTAATTGAGGATTTCTAAGCCAATAAATCTCCCTTCAGCATTACTGACTGCGAGCTCAGCTAGCATCCCAAACAAGCTAGCTGTGAATGGACCAGTCTACCCCCACCAACTAGGAAATTTCCCTTATTCGGAGCACATTATGGGACGCCGTATTTTCCCACTTAGGACAGCTTTTGTGCGAGGAGCATGTGGCTGTTTAAAGGCCCCAGCGGGACATCCAGGGACCTCAAAGAAGGGAAAATGATTTGGAACGATTTTCTTTAGTTCAAGGGCACCCGAAGCAGCCCGCAGCTGGCCCGCCGCTATTCTGGTCTGCGTCAAAAGTCCCTTCCTGCTGCAGCCCTCCGGAAGCTTTGCGCGGCTGGCCGGCTCCTCCTGCTCACAGCCTTTGATCAGCCGGCCCCTTAAAAACAACAGCTGCCCAGAGAAGGCCAGGTCTTCGGGAGAGGAAAGGGCCTTTGCTTTCCTTTTTCCCCTCCTTTGTCTTGCTCTTGCTTATGGGAACACAGATTCCCCGTGCACAGTGCAATTAGAGGTGGGAGCCGGTTAAGGCCTGTGAAGGAAGCTTAATAGTAAAGCCAAATACTTGTGTCCAGACTCATCTTTTTTCTGTAAGCTCAGGTTTTGCGAGAAGCAGGAACATTGTTTTCTTCGACTGTAGCCCAATCAAGCCTGGTTTCATCCACCTAAGGGCCAAACCTCTTGCAAATCTTTTAGCCTCCCAGGATGGTTCTTAAGCCAAAGGCACAGCTAGGAAACAAAACACACCGCATCACAATTGCAACAACAAAACGATGATAAAGCTTCTTGTTAATAAAATTAATACAAAAAAGATGAACATATAATTATTTTTTGTTTTTGTGTTTTGAGACACACTTTCTCCGTGCAGCCCTGGCTGTCCTGTAACTCACTTTGTAGACCAGGCTGGCCTCGAACTCAATGATCTGCCTGCTTCTGCCTTCTAGGTACTGGGATTTAGAGGCATGTGCCAACACTGCCCGGTTCAATTTTTTTTTTTTTATTAAATAACACTAATTATTAAGATAAAGCTAGAATAAAAATAAATAACTTTATATTTCTATTTTTCATTCATCAATATTTTCTGAAAAAATGTTGGTTGACCAAAAACAAAAGCTGAAGTCTTTCTTATACACTTTAAAATTTTGAGACAGGGTCTTTGTAGATAGCCCTCTCGGGCCTGAAATTCCTGCACCAACCCTCCAGCTTCAGTCTCCAGAGCGGTGAAATAACAGGTGTGGGCCACAGCACCCAGCTCACACAGCTTTCGTTGCTGCTGTAGCTGCTGCGGTCTTTCTAAGAATTTTGATTGACATGATTACAATGCAGAGTTTAATGACCCTCGTTATTGCCTGTTTAAACAACAGAGCGAAAGAACGCACCAGAAACGCGGGCATCAGCAATGCGACTGGACTTGAAATGCAATCTTGATGGTAAAATTGCAGTCACTTTGGCTGCGGCTGCGCCATGGTCACACGAGGCTAGCAATAATAACATGGGGACCTAGATGCTTTCTCTGCAGTGGGCAGGATCGTCTATTGCTAATTAACTTGTACAGGGTTGACGGCTCCCACCAAAGCAGGCTAAGGCTCAAGGCTCCCTCAGGTTTCTTCCTGATGGTTTGACGACCTGTGTTGATTTGGAGAAAACTGATTCGAAGGAAGGGCTGTGGAATACATTTGGAGAACGGACGGTGAGATGGGGCTCAAGATGAGAAGATCAGCTTCTGTATTCTCCAGGGTCAAAGGCAGTTCGATGGTTACTGAAGCGGGAAGGCTCCAGGTGGTTGTGAAAGCCTGGGGTGACAGAGAAGTGGGGGTGGCTGGGGAGTAGAGTTGCAGAAGTAATTGGGATGAGTGTGGAAGGCCATGCAGGCTTCCACCTGCAGCTGTAGTGATTATTCTCCATGCTAGCGTGGTTGGCTGCAATGCTGTATTCACTTAGGCTTTCAGAACTACTCTTTGCCTGACTTTCAGGATCAGGCCTTTCAAACAGGGAGATTTCTGGTGGTTCATCTGCTTGTCTTCAACACCACCGAGTGTGACAGCTCACACTGCAGCAGACCCCGGGCCTTGAATCTCTAGGCCACTGTTCCTGTCTCATGAAAATACACTCCCAGCACTAACTGGCAGGGTGGGGCCAGTCCTTTCTGAGGAGTCTTACCACTGAATCCAGTCTGGAGGCCACTGAGCTTGGGTGATAGTTACTTCTCCGGGTACTCTAGCCCTGCAGTGTAGACATCCTGGGTCATGTGATTATGTCTTAAGATGGGTGATCTGTGATCTACTCATGTCTGGAAACCATCTTGCTCCTAATCAATTAAAGAACTACAGCAGAGTAACTAACCACTTTGGCCATACTTGCAATGTTTCGGGGTACTATGGGACCCCTTTTGGCCCATGGCTCAACATCAAGTTGGATGTGTAGGGAGGATCTGAGAGGAGTTGGGAGAGAGGAAAATATGATCTAAATATATTGTGTAAAAATTTCTAATGTATGTAGAAAAATACAAATAGATCCATACTTATCACTCTGCACAAAACTCAACTTCAAATGGATCAAAGTCTTCAACATAAATCAGGATACACTGAATCTGACAAAAAAGAAAGCAGGGAATAGCCTTGAACTCATTAGCATGGGAAAAGCCTTTCTGACCAGAACACTGTTAGCAGAGGCTAAGATCAACAATTAATAAATGGGACCTCATGAAAAGTTTTTTTTTTCCAACTGTCATGACTGGCAACTTGTCCATACATTCCTGAGAAGGACAGTGTGGACTGAGGAACAAAATAGACAAGAGACAGCAGACAGAGTCCGGAGGGCTTCCAGTGAAGACTGAAACAAAAAAAAAAAACCTGAGTTCATTACTCACAGTCCTTACATACACCAATCAAAGGGGGAGGGCACAGACTTCCAAAGAACAAGCAGGTGTAATTACCCACTTACACAAAAACACCTGGTAACCACACCCTAAGTCAAATATTCTGCTGTCTGGCCTTTGGGGAGCAAAGCATCCATCTGCCACACCTTTGGTCAAAAGTCCTGTTGTTTGTACTTGAGGAGCAAGGATGGGTTTGAACTCTCTGACCTTTAGTCAAGATGGAACAGAACCAGAACTGGGGGCTCTCACAACCAACTACACATCTGATAGAATACTAATATCCAAAATATTAAAGACCTCAAAAATTGGATATCAAGGAAGCAAATAACCAAATTAAAAATGTGGTACAGATCTAAACTGAGAACTCTCAAAAGCAGAAACTCAAATGTGTGGGAAACACTTAAATGTTCAACATCTTTAGTCATCAGGAGAATGCAAATCAAAATACTTTGATATTTCCTTTTATACCCATCAAACTGGCTAAAACCAATAAAACAAATGTCAGCTCATTCTGGCAAGGATATTGAATTAGGGGAACACCCATCCTTTGCTGGTAGGACTGTAAACTCATACAGTCACTTTGGAAACCCATGGTGGTTCCTCAGGAAGACGGGAATTGATTTACGTCAAGATTCAACTGTACTGCTCTTAGGCATATACCCAAGGGGTGCTTTGTTTTACCACAGAGTAAGGTGCTCAACTATGTTCACTGCTGCCCTATTCATAAGAGCCCCAAATTGGCAACAACCTAGATGTTTGTAAACAGATGAATGAGTAAAGAAAACATGATATAAACATACATATACATGTACACACATACATATATATGAATATTATTTAACCATTAAAATGGGATTATGAAATTTGCAGGTAAGTGGAGGGAACTAGAAAAATTATTCTGAGTGAGGTAACGCAGACCAAGAAAGACAAATATGGTATAGGTGGGTATTAGCTGTATGTTAATGATAAGCAAGCTACAATTCATAGAACCCCAGAGGCTACGTACAGAGTAAGGGACTGGGGGGGGGTGGCATAGCAGATAGGTCTCTCTAGGAAAGAGAAATGAAATCGATAGCTAAGGATAGATGGGAGGGCCTGGAAGGGGAAGATCAAGTGGGGAGGGAGAAGGGCAAAGGAGTAAATATGGGGAGAGACAGCTAAAACTAAGGGTCATTTGAGGGGAAGTAAAACAGTCGGCAATCTAAGGAAATCATTAAATAACAGGGGAAAGAGAGTCCCAGATGGACATCTTTTGTCACCAAATGAAGCTTCCAGTACCAGGAAGGTTTACATCTAATTGAGCTGTTACCTTTATTTTATATGAATTGATGCTTTGCCTGTATGTATGTCTGAGTGAGGGTGTCAGGTCCCTTAGAACTGAAGTTACAGATAGTTGTGAGCTGCCATGTAGGTGCTGGAAAAGTCGTCAGTGTTCTTAACCACTGAGCCATCTCTCTAGTCCTGTGTCCCCCATCCACCCTCTCTCATCAGAGCCCAGGCCCGTTCTTTTTTGATGAGAGTTAGAAAGGGGGTGAGTCTGGATGGCAGGGGAGGTAGGGAATAGAGAGAAGGAAAAGGGGAAATGGTAATCAGGAAATATGTGAGGGGGAAAAAAACCCATTTTCAACAAAAGAAAAACAAGCAAAATAAATAAAATAATTTTGAAAAATTTCGCTAAACGAGGAAACAAATATGCAAACAATAAAAAACAAAGAAAAACAAAATCCCATAGCAGAAACCAACCAGCAGTTGTGTTCACCAGGTGCTTTGGGTGAGGTCAGAGCCTGTCGCCCGCCTCGAAAGTTATCTGAGCTTTGAAAGACTGAGTGACGGTTCCACTGAGTGCTTTCCTTCCTCTCATTTCACTTTTCTTCCCTTCCCTTCTTGATTCCCTTCCTTCTTGCCTTGACTTGGGCAGTAAAGTGGGACCTGGGTTGCATCTCCAGCCCCCAAAGAAGTGCCAGGCAGTCAGAGTCTGGGAAAAAGTATCCAAGTATCCTGGGGACTCACTGGTCAGCTGGTCTAGCAAATCAGTGAGGAACTCTGTCTCAAAAATCAAGGTGGCAAGTGATTGAAGAAGACACCTGATATCAACCTCTGACACACACACACACACACACACACACACACACACTCCCGTTTGGGGAGAAGCACTGACTTAAGGTTTTTGAAAGAGTCAGTTAGCTCATGGTGATGAAAACAGATGCATGATGCAAACAGACAATGGTGGTAGTTGTCGGAGCACAAGAGACTCGGATAAGGAGTAAGAACAAACAGTGTTTGGGAAAGATGATGGAGCTGCAGACATTGAAAGCCACTGAGTGCCAAATCCAGGGATAGGGTCATCTTGGCATGATCCAGTGTGAACCACAGGAATGGGGCAGCCTGGGGATGATCCAGTGTGAACCCCAGAAAAGATGAGCTTCCCCCACAGGGCTGTGGTAACTGTGTCAGTCAGAACATGCTCTAGTCTTGTACACACCACTTGCTCCTTCTACATTCTCCTACTGTAACAGAATCCTTTAAAGTCTCAAGTTCTATTCTCTGAGAACTTAGACGTTTGCTTAGAAGACTCTGCACTTTTCAACTAGAACAATACAAAAGCACCTTCCCCCCTTTGCTGGCTTCTGCAAAGGGCTACGTTGCATGTGTTTTAGAAACAGCTTCACCACTGCCATAGTGAACCGTGGGTGATGTGCTGTAACACAATGAGGCCACCTAGAGCTTGCTTTTGATTGCCTTAATCCACTGAGGACACCATCTGCCCATTCTGACTCCAAACCCATGCAGCTGTGGAAGGTGACTCCAGGACGCATTTCGTCACCCAGTTGGCAATGACATTTATTTTCATTGCTGACTGGTGTTGTTTTGATCTGGGTTTTCCCCCAAATGTCCATGTGTTAAACACTTGGCCCTCTGGCCATTGTGCCAATGAGGGATGGTAGAAGTTTTAGGTCAAGGGGCTCCGTGAGGGTTCTAGGACATTGGGGTGTGGTAATATTATTAATTGTGTGCCACTGTTCCTGGGTCAATATAAACAAATGTCTGCTCACCACAGCTAGGGATCCGACAAAAGACCTTAGCGACAGTAACTACATCGTCAAAGTCCAAGTTGGTGAACCAATGGAATCTACAAGTGTTACGGGGGATGGATGAGGAGTTACAGAAATAGGGGGGTTCAAACATGGCTGCAGCACTGAAAGCTCAAACTTGGGAGCTCTCTGCTCAACTTGTAGCAGTTCTACAGACAGGTCAGAGAATGTTCTCCCCTCCACAGTCCTAAAGCTATCTAACTGTACAGAGAGAAAGGCCTGGGAATCAACTGAGTTTGAGGGACTCTTGGGCTGTTTATTCCCAGGGTCTTGATGAACTGAGAAATCTATGAGTCTCAGTGTCTCCCTCTAGGATGGAGGGCTCTCATTTGGAGGAAGTGGTTACAAAATAATCCTCAGAAGGAAGTAGGGGACCCTGGTAACCCCTCGTTACTTCACTCTATATCCCTGCACAATGACATCTTCCTCTCGGGGGACCCCTGCCATGATGCTCTTTCTGCCTCATATAGGACCTAAAACCATGAGGTCAGCTGTTCATAGACTGGGAAGGTCACCAGCCTGACAAGGCCCTCTGAGTTCTCCTGGATGCTCGGAAAGCAGGTTGAGACACCAGCCATGCCTCTTCTAGTGTCTGCCGAAGAATCCTGATGTGTGCCTTCTGAAGCGTCAAATTCTCATCTTATATCTTTGATTTCCTCTGTAACTATTGTTATTTGGTCTTTCTCTGGTCCCTTCATTCCATTTTTTTTCTCCAGTCCTCTTCCCACCATTTTCTTTGGAAGCCCGATGCCAATTCATCTCCTTGTTATCTAGATAGAAACCAACCATGTGTGCCGTCAGCTCCCCAGCTATCCGTAGCCAGGGTTCAGCGGAGCGTCCTTACCGCTGGCTCTTCTTTGTGACATTGCAGTTCACTGAAATCTGGGCACCTCTGGGCAGGGCTGGGGGTAATACTGTAGACTCGCTGAGACTCGGTCCTTGTAGCATGTACTTCCCAAGTGCACTCCCACGCTGTAGGTGTGCCATTTGGTACAATTTCCCATCATCTGCACAGTTATCCACAGAATTCTATGTGGAAACCACCACAAACACTGTCTGTATAACAGACCAGGCTCTGAATAGAGAGGAAGAAAAATTTATGATTCTTGCATATCTTTCTTGTACATAAAGGAAAAGATGTTTTAGGGAAGGTTTTCATTTTGTGAGTTCTAGGTGTAGCTATAACTCCAGTGTAAAACAGGCTGCCTCTCTCCATGGTTATACAACCTCCACGGAATTGTTCTGTTCTGAGCAATTAACAAACATTTTTTTCTATATTTTTGGTTATTAAAAAGGACAAAAGGATTCATAAGTTATAATTTCTTTCTTTCTTTCTTCCTTCCTTCCTTCCTTCCTTCCTTTCTTTCTTTCTTTCTTTCTTTCTTTCTCTCTTTCTTTCTTTCTTTTAACTCTTTGATGCCAAGTAAAGGAATGGCTGGTAATTAATTATAACGTGGGATTATGTAAGAAGACAAGGTAAACGTACTTGATTAAGCGAGCCCACTTCCGGGGAGGTGCAGCAGTAGCACTCACAGAGGAAGTTCACAGCAGGAACTCCCAGAAGCCCCTGCTGCTGCAAAGAGCAGGCTGTGGATGGGTGGAGTCTGAGCAGCATGCTGTGAATGGCCTCAGTGCCTTTGAATTGTGAGTGTAGACATGATTTCAAGACGGGCAGTTTTATGTGATGTGTGTTTATGACAGTGAGAAAAGTCTTAGGGCCGGGGAGAAAAGTTTAGCCTCAAGTAAACAGACTGGATACGGTGGTGGACATTTACTGTCTCACTGCCAGGAGGTGGAGACAGCATCCCCGGGGCTTGCTGCACAGCCGATGGCGCCCACATGGTGATAGACTGTGTCTCACAAAACATGGTGGAGGGCACCTGAGGACCATCCAAGGTTGACCTCGGACCTCTGTATGAATAGGCACACATGTGAAGAAATGTATACATTACTACATGTATGAAATCACTTCAGGTTGTATCTCTAACATGAAGTTATTTTACAAGTTCAACCTTCTGTGAGTAGAACACCGGAAAATCCACCTTCCCTACAGTATATCTGATTGATACTATTCTGACTTCAGAAGCTTGGAACTAGGCATTTGGAGCAGCCAGGACACTGCAGAATAGCACTTACTATTCTGCTTACTGCCCGTGGCGTCTGGAAGAGTCTCTCCAACGTACCCAGGTTCCTGACTCAGGGAGCAGAAGGCAGGCTTTGCAATCACACTCTGGTGTTTCGGTGAGCCCAGGTCGAATTCTACTCCCGAGAACAGCTGCCCTCTGACATTATTGTCCCTCCTGGTTTTGGGGAAGAGAATGAGCTATTTAAAAATGTCTTATAGAATTTTTATAATTGTTTTTCCCTGTATGGGGCTTGATATGTGTTCGTTGTGTAAAAAGAATAGTCTACCTGATAGAAGCAGACGTTGGGTACCATGGTGGGTGGGCAGAACTGCCCAGCCTTGCTGGAACTCCTGTTTCCTAAGTCTTGGCACAGAACACACTGAGTAGATGCTTTCTACCCAGGAGCACAGGGACACTGAGTGTGCCCCCCCCCCGGGACCTCCATTTGGGGTGCAGAGTGTCGTCGGGTGAGGAAGTGAGCAGACACCTCCAGCTGCCATCAATCAGCTCAGAGCCTGGCTGGAGCCGCAGTGGGTGGATTCTGCTCCGTGCGGTGGAAACACAAGGAGACAGAGACAAATGCTCTCCAGCCTCCCTGCTCTCCACCCTGCCCTTTCACAGCCCTTAACATGCATGCTCAAATTGATTCAGCCCCTTTCCCCTCCGCTCAACCGTCTCCTTTCCTTGCAGACTGACAGTTTTATGTGTGCCGGCGCTGCCAGTAGCTACAGTGTTTCAGAAACCCTGACTTAAAGGATGAGTGAGGAGGGGAGGGGGTGGAGAGGAAGGGAGGTGAGCTTGACTCATTTTAATTCCTTTTTATTACAGGGTGCAAACCATGCCCATCACGGCACCAACTTTGTCTCTCCCTCTTGTTTGTCTTTATTCCTTTTCTGTGTCAGTGATTTCCATGAAAAGGTTTGAATAAAGCCTCACACTTGAAAAGCACATCTGCCAGGTGATGTCAACGCCTGGCCTGCTCCGTTTCCTGTTGGGTGGTTAACATGCCATTCTCTCATGGCCCTGGAATGTTGATTTGGTCCAGGGGCGAAGGCCAAACACAGGTAGGGTCAATCTGGAGGAGCGGGATGGGGGAGCTTTCTGTCCTCAGTTCAGCTTTGGGGGCTGGGGGCTGGGAAGTGTCTAGAAGCAGTTTATTGTCTGTGCTGCAATGTAAACTCGGAGAAGGGGGAGAGGGCAGGAAGCAAAAACTGGACTGTCAACAGTCCCTTGTCAGCTGCCTGTACGGCCTGCAGACATGCCAAACCTTGGGTGGACTTTGCCTGGGACAAGCTGGGACCCAGGTCTGACCCTTACCCCGACAGTTTTGGAACTGGATGAAAGCACCTTATCGGAATGTGTGAGAATATTTCTGGCATCGAAGGTCGAAGACTGAGCCTCGGAGTTAAAATAAATATTCAGGGTAAGGAAGGAAGCAGGGAGGTTAAGGGTTTGATCAAATAGGGGCTCTGAGCTCACTGCATTTGCCTCCCTCCTTGCTTTCTCTCCGGTTTCATGTGCTCATCTACACAGCAGCCAGCACGCAGCCTGTCCTTCCTGTTCCTGCGGGGAAGGGTTGAAGGGAGGCCATTGATTTACACAGACAAATAAAGATAGAACAAACCAAGTAAAAGATGGTGGCTGGAAGCTTGGATCCAGGCCTGAATAGTTTTGGTTATTCCCTGTGGATGGGAATGTAGCTTTTCTCAGTGTCTTATCCTATAAGGCAGTAAAGATGATGGTACAGGAAGAAGCAAGAGTCTTAAGATAGTATTTTCACCTTCTTAAAATAAATAGACTCTGGGGGAATGACTTGCAAGGTAACCACATACTTATCTATGTGCACAAAAACAGAGAGGGAGAAACTTTTCATTCATCTTTCAAGGTTAACTTTATGGTTTAGGGCTCTAGTTACCAGCCTGGTGAGCTTATTGCTGGGTGCTTTCTGGGTTTCTCAATTCTGTGGGGGAGTTGCCCTGCTAGACACTGGGATCATGTTTGGGGTCATCCTCACGTTATCAGGGCTCACGGGGTCGTCCTTGTCTCCCCGAAGTTCTCAGGGTCTTCATGGTTGACTGTTCCTAATCAGACACTGCTCTGATATGCCCAGTTCCCCTGGAGCCGGGCACAGGATGCCCCTGGGAAGTGAAGCATGCAGTTCCTGAAGCCAGACATTCCGTCTCCACTGAGGACCATGGATGGCTGGGAAAACCTCCCTGCTGGCCTCTGGCTTCTTCATCTTGGGATGGAGGGAGCTGCTGTGACCAGTTTGCTGCAGAGGGTGTGGGCAGAGGCTGTCTGTCTGGCAAGGTCAAGGGTGGCTAGGGGAGTTGCTATGAGGCTTTCTGTAGCCGTGGGGCTTTCTTTAACAAGATCTCATGAAAACACCCTTTGCAAACACAAGCCTCGCTCAGCACAAGACCACTGGACAGTAAATTTTAAAAGTGACGTTGACTCTCTGTTTAAAGACCATGAGAGCATACACACATACACTTCTCAGTCCCTGAAATCCCTACCTTATTTTCAGCGACGCGCTCCAAGGGGTGTCAATCCTCCGGGAAAACAGGAGATTTACAAGAGCGTGTGTTCTGAACGTAAACGGGATGTAGGAAGTCTTCCCTTAGCTACAACATCACTTCCTGGGGTTTTAGTGACAGTCAGCTATGGTCTGAGTATGTGGAATGGAAACATCCGTGGTGTGTAGGTGACATGCCAGTCTAAGTGCTACGATGAAGTTTGTGTGTGACAGGGTGTAAACCATCCCTTCACCTGGTCCATCTACCGGACATCACTCACTTCTCAACCACGTTGGAGGTTCGGTCGAGAGCCCATAGGACGAATCAGGGCTTGTGTCTGAGTGACTTGAGGGGCAAAGTAGCGTTGTGGGTAACTTGAAGATAGCATATCCGTACAGTGGCTTTATTACAGCGACTGCCCCAGTTCCAACCTCATTTTATCCTCAGATGCAATGGGAAATGCTTTGACTAAAAGCAATGCGGGAAAGGGTTTATTTCTTCTATCAGGCCACAGTCTGTCGCTGGGAGGGGTCAGGGCAGGATTTCAAGCAGGAACAGAGGCGGGGACCATGAAGAAATGCTACTTGTTAGCTGACTTTATCTCTTGCTGATGGGATTATATGCTTATCTAGTTTTCTTATCCACCTCAGGCCCACCTATCCAGGCGATGGAGCTACCCACAGTGAGCTGGGTCCTCCTGCATCACTTAGTAATCAAGGCAATCACCCACAGACAAGTCTATAGGCCAGTTTGATCTAGGTGGTCCTTCCATTGAGTTTTTTTTCCTCTCAGATGACTCCAGGCTGTGTCGTTAACAGTTACAGTTAACTAGGACAGTTACTGTCACCAGTATCTTACTATGGCTAACATCAATTAAACATAATCAGAGGAATAGCATATACATATATATAATATATATGTATATACATATGCATATATATATGTGTGTGTATGTGTGTGTGTGTGTGTGTCAGAGAGAGAGAGAGAGAGAGAGAGAGAGAGAGAGAGAGAGAGAGAGAGCGCTCAGTCTACCAGCAGATCCAATTTCAGCCATCGCCTGGGAGTCTAGAAACATTTCCCGCAGGAACCCAGGGAGCTACTGTGTTGTGAAACATTAGGCCTGCCTCCTGGGAGCCACTGAACAAACTGTTTAAAACTGAGAATTTTCCATTAAATTGCAACAAAGTGTTTGCCACGCTAATCGCTTGCATAATTAATTCTTCGTTGGCTCTTTGTCGTATTTTATTTGTGTAAATCTTTATTCTCCAACAAAGTAGAACAAGAGGAAGCCAATAAAAGCATTTCCTTCCACTCGAGGCCTCGAAAGAAGGTTAGGTGAGAGTCTATATGACCGCTCTGTGCTAGAGTAATTGTCTTCATCTCTGTGATTTTGATCCTGCTGGCACACAGCTTTCTGAGAGTGTTTTCAGGATAATCCGCGGGACACGAGGAACCGGAGCTGAGGACTCACACTTTGCATTCACGACTTTATCTTTTAACTAAGCACACCTCTTTAGCTACAAACTGGGGCTCAGTGACAGCTTTGAAAAAAGCCCAGTGTTGAATAGTTGTTCCCAAAAATGTCAGTTTGGGGGCACACCAAGTCATGAGATTTCTTGTTTCCTTTTTGAAGGCGCGAGTGTGTGGCCCTTGATTCAGCAATTCTCTGAGAATGGCTGTCTGTCAGACCCGTTGTGAGCTAGCAGAAGCAGCCATACACTACTAATAAAGGGCTTGTGTTTCACGGGAGAAGATGAAGGGCAGCTGAAAAGCAGTTAAGGGACTGGAGAGATGGCTCAGTGGTGAATCGCATTTGCTCCTTTTGCAGAAGACCTGGGCTAAGTTCCCAGCACCAGAACTAGGCAGCTTATAACTGTCCGTGACTCCAGCTGGGGACCCAGCCTCCTCTCTGGCCTCTAGGAACGGCCAGTGCTCTTAACCTCTGAGCTATCTCTCCAGACCTGATACTTCATTGTTCTGGGAGCACAGAAATTTGGTCTAGATGTTTGGCTGGGGGAAGAGTACAAAGCTCAAAAGAAGAAATACCACCAGGGTTAACTAAACAGCTCACTTTACCTATTGTTGACGTTGATAACTTTCATTGAATTAAGTTCTACGTGCATCCGAGATAATTTCAGAGACTTTGAGAATTGTTTAATTATTATCTTGATGCTCAACTTTGATTTAATGATCTTACACCAATTAATGTTATCAAACCTTTAGCACTTTGGCTAAGTCCAGATGATAACAAACTGAATTACGATCTTTTCAGTCTTATATTTTAGTTGTGAGAACCATACTAGATTAGTCTGTAGGAAATCTTGCCAATTTAATGTTGAGCTGACTTAACCCATATTCATGATTCATGTGCACAAACTGTCTAGCTTGGTGTGTTCTCTGAGGTGATGACTTTGTCAAGGAAATTGACATTTATATCATTCTATTTTGCCAGTAGGAAAGCCAATGGCTCATAATAACCAATGACAATATAAATACACATAGTATTAATAAACCCACACACAGTAATTGTAACGTAACACAGAAACTATAAAATTTCTCCCCGAAATGCAAGTGTTAGCTTTTGAAGATTGGCACAGAACTTTTGCAGTTTTTCCAACATCATTTTTGTTACTAACTCTTTCATTTTAGAAATTTTGTTTTTGGTTCATAGTCCTGGTGGAGAATTTCCTAAGTGGCCACTGCTGTAGCTGTTGGATGAAGGGGATCTGGTGATCACAGGTTGAGGCATAGGGAAGTCACAGGCATAAGTATCCCCTTGCTGTTTTCAGACCTGTTAAATGCCGCATCTGTAAACAAAGTCACCTTGTGTGTGACTGAGGCAAGGAGGTTGGGACAAGGTGAAGTCACTCCAACATTGACCCAGGTCTCAAGGGAGCAAAAAATCTGAGTTACTTAAGAAGAGAATATGTACTATTAACTGGAGAAAGTCTTAGACACTTGTTTTTGGAGACAAGCAATCATGTGTCTGAAGTTGGGTGGAAGCTCTCTCGTGGTGGGACTGACTCTGAGAGGCAACGCTAGTGTGGTTAAGGGGCTTCCATGGCCCTTGTTATCACGACATGAACAGTTGAAGAACTTCCGAACCGGAGGATGCTCTAGTCCATGTTTTGAATATGGAGATTCTCTTTTCCAGCTCTTGTTGGACCGTGTCCTCCTTGCTCTTCAGCAAAGGGTAGGCAGTTCTTAAGGTCTTGGGGTGAGGTGGAGGGTGAGTGTAGGGATGAAGAGTTGGGGCGGGGGAGTAAATGCACATTCCAAGGTCTTTGAAGGGTGGTTACTGCAGAATGTTTAGGAAACCAGTTTATTCTTTGGTTAGACTTGACTGTGAGGGCATTCTGAAATTTCAGTTTAAATCATGGATGGGAAGTTGACCTTAACGTTCATTTCTAATATATTCATTTTAACTTCGTCTCTTCAAGCACGGGTGGTCTAGAACACACCACTCAACCCTGAGTACCTTCCAGAGACCTATGGGCCTCTCACACGGCCGCTCACCCCAGCTTCTCACTTTGATGGTCCCCATATTCATGGCCCCTGAAGTTCTGCTCAGGTGCCAGAATTACTGAAGATTAAAATAGGCATGCTTCATTCTCTATTTATTTGATAGGGATAGGTTTGTGGGACTAAAGCTAAGTCTGTTTGCTTAGTGCTGAGAGATATTTCTGAGACTAAGGACAGCAGCCGAAAGCTACCCCTGCCCACTCCTAGAAAACTTAGGCTGGACACACAAAGCAAGGTCAGACAGGTTAAGGAACTCATTTCAAATTCCTGTAGAGAATCAAAGTCCATCTCTGGATCCCTTAGATGGCTGGGGTTTTGTTGTTGTTTGTTTTGGTTTTGCTTTTACATAATTGACTTGATCAGGAAACCCTAGAGCCTCTCAGACATCACACCGATGACATTATCGGTTTCTTGGCCCCGTGGACCTTACCATTTTCCTGACCTCCGCCAATCATCACCCGCTATCTGAGTCTGACATGATGCCATTCCTTATACCCACTTGAAAAAGACAAGTTGCTAAGTGACAGGTGAGGGAGCTGGCCCTGGGCTAGGACTGTTATTGAGTTCTCCTCACAGGGAGTAGAAAGGAAAACCACCGAGGGACCCCCGCGTTCCGCCTACAATGAGCTGAGCAAACATCTTAACAGGCATGGAGGATGCGAACAGATGTTCTGATCGCGGGCCTGTGAGAAACTGTTGTTTACTGCTCCTCTCTGGCCTGGCCTTTGAAACCTCCGGAAGTTTCCCGTCCCGGCGGGGATATCAGTGATTTATTGATTGCAGTACAATGGAGATTTTAGGAACTAGTAATATTTTTCAGAGGTTAAATACACCCTTACAGAGGTCAGCGCTAACTCAAGCTTCAAGGGGCATGCCTTCTCCACTTGAAGCCGGCTGGGGTCTGGCACTTCCCTGCATTCCTGGCTAAGTAGGAAGGGGCTCCTTGGGGAATGGAAAGAGATTCCTAACAGAGAATGTGGACAGATAAAACATTAGCACAGAATTCAATTTTTTTCTCTTAAATATTTTTCCCCTTGAGAACAAAATAAGTGATGTGTAAATTTCAAAAAAATTGAAACCCTGCCTTGAAAAACAAAAACAAAACAAAACAAAAAAATAACAAAAATTTAAAGATTCTCAGTGGAAAAGACTGAGCTGTATTGTTGATCAAAACAATAAAAAATGTGTCGCAGGCTTATACTCCAGATACACAGTACTGATTAAATAATCAGGTTCAGAAACCTGAAAACTAGATTCAGGGATGCTCCATTCTGCCCTCCCTCTGTGCTGAGGTTCTGGTCCATGCTGTTGTCTGCTATCTAGACTCTGAAGCCTAGTTGATAGAAATGTTTTGCGCTTCCTGCATTCAAGTGTCAGGCTTGTCCCAGATACGGACAGGTACTGTGTTATGACAGCCACAGAGCAATCCTGCAGATCCCATTCCCACCATATCGCAAAATGGTGCTCTTCAGATAGACCAGAAATTGGCAGAAAAACTTTGAACTCATCAACAGGCAGTTATTTTGTGATAGGTGAAGACAGTCCTTCCCCTTAACTACTTTTAAAAGTTTCACTCAATTCTTGGCTATTTGTAGTAACTTTTCCTCCTGAGATTAAAACAAAGACAGTCGATGAGATTTTTGTGATAAGCCAGGCCTTCCACAGGTGTGTTTGGTGTCTTTAAACCTGCGCCATGGGACATGGTAGCTATGGGCCACATATGGCTGCCCGTCACCTGAAGCACAGGTGATAATTGGAGACCTAACACGCTAAAATCAGTTTACTTGTTCAGCCAATGTTGTGTGGAAATGGCAGCATTTGGGGCCCTGTTCTAGTTGCTTTCCCTTGCTGGGATTAAAACATCATAATTAAAACATGCCGCAAAAGCAACTTGAGAAAGGAGAGTTCATTTGGCTTACATGTCCTGATCACAGTCTGTCACGCAATCCACCACCACCTGCCTGGACTACCCACAGTGGGTTGAGGACTTTCTGGGTCAATCATTCGTCAAGAAAGTGCTGCTAGAGACTAGTCCACAGGCCTAGCTGATTCTTTGATTGACATTCCCTCTTCCCAGATGACCGTAGCCTGTGTCAAGTCGACAAAAAAACACAAAATAAGCCAGAACAGACATATTGGGTCAAAGGAAATCTAACATTAGTATTGATGTCACAATTTAATTTCATCTTATAAATTACATTTTTAAAATTTTGTGTGTGCCTGTATATGTGTGCACCTGTGCGTGTGCATTTGTGGTGGGCTGACAAGAAAGGGTGATGGGTATGTGTGAATACAAAGCACATTGTGTACCCCATGTGGGAAATGCCACAATGTACAACTGATAAACGTGGAGATAAGGGCCAAAGTCTCTGTCTCATGGAGTCTGTACTCCAGTAAACAGAAACAAAGCCCATAGAAACAGACCCCAGGTAAACATGTAACCAAAAGCTTGAACATCCTGAAGGGATGAGGATGAGGTAACCCCATATGGTGCTGAGAGCACCATGGTGGTAACACTCCTCAGATGAGGGCCACAGTGGAGCACGCAGTTCACAAGGACACAGCCAGCCTGGAAAAGAATCAGGAGAGAACCTTCTGGAAGAAGCAAGAGTGACGTCCCCAAGAATGGAAATAATCGAAGCTGTACGTGCAGCAGAAAGCAGGCCATGTTACTTAGCAACAGAATGGTTGGTGGAAAGAGCTTGGGCCCCAGGTGGGCCTGGTCTCATAAGACATCGAGGGCTGCGGTCATTGGTTTTCATTTTTGTTCTCCGAATGGCAGTCTTGGGCTATGAAGCACACAGTTCTGCAGGGGACAGGAGCCAAGAGGATGCTTGTTGAACAAACATGGACAGACAAATGGAAGTGCTGAAAATGAATTCAGGATTCAACCTTTAAAACAGGCTCTTAAGAAATGTGTTGCTAAGAACTCCATCTTCCTAGTTAGGGCCAGAATATGGCTAAATTAGGATGTTTGAACCTGCTCATCAGAACGCGAGAACTATTTGTCTAGCTCTGAATACTTTGCAGTTGGCCTCTCCTGTCTATCCGGCATTCCTTCACTCTCTGACCTCCGGCTTCTATTCTAAGCTTAAAGTTAGCATTCCTGGCCACCCAAGCCTGATTTCTAGTTTCTGCCAGATTAAAAACATTTTTTTTTAAAATCCTCTTGTAGTGGTTGTTTCCCCACTGCTGTGACCCAGCCCCTGAAGAGAAGCAGCTGAGGGAAGGGAGGGTTCCTTTTAGCCCACAGTTCAAGTAGGGATACAGTCCACCCTGGTGGTACAGGAGGCGCTGGTCACCTTAGGTCTGGGGTCAGGACGCAGAGGACTGACAGCAAGTAGGGCTAGGTTCTAACACATCAAGGTCCAGCGAGACTCTACAACCTTTAAACAATGTCCCCAGATGGTGCCTTGGTATTCAAGTACTATCCTATGGGGAACAGTTCATATTCAAGCTACACTATTATTTCAACCCACTTAGCTTTCAAGTTAAGCTTACTTTTCTTCTGGTAAATTTCATCAACGGACTTGTTTTATTTTGAGACAGATAGTTGACCACTTATTAATTTTATAATTTTCGGTGACATTGAAGGCAATCAATATTTTATGTGTGTGAGCCTGTGACCTTGGGCCTGCGGAGACGGATAGCTCGTTGTCTGGGAAGTGCGCTTGAATCGATGGGGGGGGGGGTTTCTTCCAGGCTCACCAGGAGGCAGGCTACCCTGGACTCAGGACGAAAGGCTGACGGATCAAAGGGGATGCATGACTCACAAGGTTGATCTAGCAGTTTGCAATATAGCAAGGGAGAGGGGACGCAGTAGATTGACACTGGATAACCAAGCAAGCAACCAGCAAGGGAAAACGCTGGCTTGAGCCACATTTGCATGTGCAAACCTTCCCTGCTCACAGCTTGGTTGCAAAATTAAAGCATGATGGCTAAAATGGTGGCTCTCAAAGACTGTCCATTCTAATACCCTGACATACGTAGCCTTTCAGGGCAGAAGAGGAGCTCTGTGGGTGTCACTGTGGTGAAGGGTGATGCCCGGATCCTTCCTGGGGCTAAACTAGTCATAGGTGTCCTTAAAGCTCAAGGTGTCTCCTGGTGGCCTTCTGACAGAGACTGTGGGTGGTGAAGGATGGAAGAGATGCGATTTTGCTGATAGGGAAACTGCCCCTTAAAGAACATGCACAGCCTCCAGAAGCTGATAGAGGCGGGAAATGGAGTCTTCTGTTCTGCTTGCAGAAGGAAATGCTGCGGAGCTGGAACCTTGGTGTCTGCCCAGTGAAATTCATAGCAAACACTCTAGTGATGTATGATAACACATCCTTTTTTTTCTTCTTCTTCTTCTTCTTCTTCTTCTTCTTCTTCTTCTTCTTCTTCTTCTTCTTCTTCTTCTTCTTCTTCTTCTTCTTCTTCTTCTCCTCCTCCTCCTCCTCCTCCTCCTCCTCCTCCTCCTCTTCCTCCTCCTTCTCCTCTTTCTTCCCCTCCCTCCTCCCTCTCCTCCTCCTCCTTCTCCTTCTTCTTCGGCACTGTGGCAGGGATAAGAAATTTATGCCATAAGTGAATCTCCAGTATTTGGCGAGTGAGGAATACTCATGCTGGCACACATCCTTTTGCAGAAGGACATAGGCCTGGCCACGCTACCTCAGTTATAGCTCATTATATGGTTGTAGCTGTGTCTGCATTTGCGAGCAGAGCTTGTCTGAGGAACGAACTGGTGTTTAAGCTACCACAGTTATCAGCTGGAAATGACAAGGGCCATGCCTTAAGAGTATTTAATATTTGCTTAGCCTTTCTGTCTGTGTCTATCTAAAATTAAAAGTCTTATTTGCTTTATTTTTAAAAGTTGATAATGAATGCCACAAACTCACTTATTAGATCTTTTTCCCCATGTGTGATACTGGCCAAATGGCTGTAATTATTGCTGTGGTCTGAGTATTCATTCCCTCCACCCATTCTCACGCTTGCATCCTCATCTCTGTGTAGCCTATGGTGGGAAGCAAATCCTTTGAGACTCGTTGACTCACTGGGGTGCACAGGGCTGGGTTAGTGGCTTTGTATAAGATGCCTGGCAGATGTCTTCCAGTGTGAAGCTTCCATATATGGACCAGACACCCAATCTGCCCACATCTTGAACTTGGACTTTCTAGTCTGCAGAATTCTAAGAAAGGACTTTTTCTACTATTCCTAAGCCACTCCATTTATAGCGATTCAATAGTATTCCTAATGGGGCAAGACAGTTATAACTTTTATTTATTTTTTCATTCCTTTCCTGAATTATTATGGGATGTACAGAATACATCTCCCAAGGAAGTTATTTACAACAAAGCAAGAAGCAGCAAAGGCCAGTGTTACAGTTTACATCTGGAATGTTCCCAAGGACCCAAATTTGGTGCTAGCAGAAGATGGTAGAAGCTTTGAAAACTGAGGCCTGGTGGGAAGTCTTCTGGCTATTTGGTTAACGGGTTGTGCTCCTGAAGACTTCAGTGGGGCTTGCCTTTACTCCTTCTTGTCATGAGGTAAATGGTTTGGCCCCTCTGAACTCGCCGTTAAGAAGTGAGGTCTTACCATGGACTTAGACACAATGGGGCCTATCAACCTCAGAAATTGTGAGGCAAAAGTTGTTACAGTGAAGGAAAACTGACTATCATGAAGCAATGAGGATGTGAAGAAAAGAGAATGCGGGCTGTGGAAATAAAAATTCGTGGAGCCCCTATGTCAAATAGAACAGAGATGTTTCCTCAGAAAATTAAAAATCAAAGCTATCACAGACTCATCAACCCCACTCACAGATTCACACTGAAGTAAATTGAAGCTAGGATTATAACGAGTTATCTGTACTCAGGGCTCACTGTACCATTCTTCACAGAAGTCAAGACATAGAAACAACTGGAATGTCCATTTGCAGAGGAATGGACAAGGGAAATGTGGTACCTACACACAAAGAACAATTACGCAGTCTTAAGCAATGTAACAATGTAGAAAAATCCACAGGCATTGTGCTGGAACAGTAGGACAGGTGCCACAACACAAGACTCTCATCAGATGCCCAAACAGTGGCACACACAGAAGCAGGGAGTAGGCGATTCTTTACAGAGACCCTCAAAAATATGAAGTTTTCTTATACATGACAATGCCAGGGATCTGAACATTGTGTGTACATTAGCAGCAATGCACCGGTTACTTAAATGTGCTAAGGAGGAGGGCCTTGTGTTAAATATATTGACTGCACAGGTACAAGATACCAATGAAGATGGTGGGGACTCTGAAGGTGATTGACAGGCTTAAAGCCCAGGAGGTAATGATGTCTTCCTGGGGATAAACATCTTCAAATTCTTCAAGTTGTACACACCAAATAGGTACAGGATTTTGTTGTCAATCCTGCGCTAGCAAAGTGATTAAAACCAAAGGATCCCACAGCTAGCAATCTCCTGAAGGTGCCAAGAGTGGAGGGCCGTCAACATGGAGCCGTTCTGCTGACAACGCTCCAGGATTCTCGATGCCTCCACATTCTTCCCTTTGTGGCCCGCTGCGGTGGCTCTGAGCAGGTTGTCTTGAGAATCTTCTAGCACTTCAGGCTAGACAGACTAAACAGAAGGGCAGGGTTTTGTAGTTGCTGCAAACTTTGGAAATTCTCTGTTTAGTCTTAAGAGTGAAGTAAGCGAGGAAGTCCCAGTAAGTTATCAGCGAGCACAGGCATTTGTGCGCAGGGACAAGTTGCTTCTGTAAACATTTGGTATACATAGCACGGTCAAAGGGTTGGAGTCAGCTTGCACACTCGGAGAACCACGCGCGAGGATAATTATTAAGAGGAGAGAAGACGGCTTGACAATGGTACGTGGCTTTCATTTCAAGTCTGAAATGTTTTAGCAGTTCGAGTATTAGGTTTTCAAAGTAATCAAAGTAATAATAGATCAAGATCACCATTGCCTGCTTAGTTTGAGAAAAATGTAGTGACTGACAAAGATGCGAAGTGACAAGACCTTGCTGGCCGTCCCCACAAACACCGCTCACACACGGCCAGGCTCCTCTCCACCTTTCCACATTTGAGAGCCGCGTTGTGGCTGCTGGAAATGGTCTGGAAGGCCGTACTCATGCTGTGAAGAACAAATGGATGCTCTTCCAAATCATCTATTTCAAATGACATCGTGAAGCTGGTTTTCTTGGTTAAGGGACCCCTTCTGGGTGTGAAGTTTGGGGCCCTCTTCCTAAAGGGTTAGAACTGTAAAGGCTGAATTCAGTTACTGAGTCTATACTTTCATTGAGAAGTTCTTTCTTGCCATCGCGTATCCAAAGAAGGAGAAGGCACCAGGCTTATTGTAGTAAGACTTTAATTCTGATGCCCAACTCACGAGTATGTCAGCCTCCCCTCAACTACGCAATAAGTAAGGAGGCGGTTTTGGTTTTTTGTTTTCCTGACGGTCTCTGTGCCCATCCAGCAGTTTTGTTAAATAATTAATCAGAGGCGAATATAATCAAATTATCTTCTTTGGGCTGGAAAATTGAGTTAAACCATTCAACGTCACAACAATAAACCAGTTTCGAGGCAAATGTTATAATTGAACTGGATCCACGTTAATGCAACTCAGATTTCCTAGCCTGGCCGAGTGGCCCTCCCTCATTTGCTGCTCCGTCACAACCGGGACGCAGCAGCCATCTAGCTTCTGTGCATGTCACAGGGCTGTCAGTTCCTCGGACATCAGCCCTGAAAAGCTAAGCACAGTCTAGTGTGGCTATTAGCCCACGCAGGGAGCCACTCAGCTTAAAGTGACACTTTAAGCTGCTGTTGAGCACATTAGGTCTGAGAAAGGAAGGAGGGCTGTGACGGCCTGTTGCCACCAAGGACGAGAAAAGACGAAAGGGAGTGACAGTGTGCTCACTGAGTAGTGCTAATAACTTAAGACTCATTTTTAGATGTCATTTTAGTGCTTTATAGTAAGAGACGGCATGGGAACAAGGAAGGGATGGGATGACAAACGCATGGCAAAACCAATGCCCACGCCCCGTA